>NC_048307.1:64916381-64947759 GCF_013100865.1 Trachemys scripta elegans | reverse complement strand
GAGATTTCCATTACTTGCATCTGAAGAAGTGAGGTTCTGACCCACGAAAGCTTATGCTCCCAGTACTTCTGTTAGTCTCAAAGGTGCCACAGGACCCTCTGTTGCTTTTTACAGATTCAGACTAACACGGCTACCCCTCTGATACTTGACAGAACAAAAAGACAGTCCTTGCCCCAAAGAGCTTAAATACTTACCTATACTATAGATCTATATTACAATATAAGGGGATTTGACACAGGCCTGTGACTACATTCTCTAGGCCGGGCCTCTCTCATTAGCCTGATTTTTTTAAAGCTTACCTTTCCCCTTCAAGTACTGTCAGTATAGATCCTGCAGCTGGAACCCTCTAGAAAGTTCTGACGGTTGGAGGGGCATGCTTCCTCACAACACTGAACGTTCCAAGCAAGGTGATATAAGCAGCTGCAGTTCTAAGACCTATCAGCTCTCTTCAGTTGCCAGAGGAGCGAGGCCAAAATCTTTCTACATCATTGTTTTATCCCCCACTCTCTCGATAGTGTTAAAATTGTTCATTACTTATTTTTGCAAAGGTTTTGGTGGTATTTGAGTCTTTGTATTTCCATCTACATTGCATTTATGACTCTTGGTACAGTCGAATTTGGCTAGGTTTCACCTCACCGTACTATCTAAATCCATCTCAGTACTGAGCAATGGAAGGTACGGCTAAAGAAAAGCGCAATTATTTAAAATAGTGTCCATCTGGTGGTTGACTTCCACACCTGACTGATGCCCAGTGTTAATTTGTAAGGAAGGAGGTGCCGGACCTCAAGCAATTTTTTTACTTTTATAACTGATGTGGCAATCCCAGAGGTGTCGGAGCTAGAAACTTGGTGAGCCCTGGCACAAATTAAGCACTTCTGATGCCTTTACTGCCTGGGATTGGCCTTTTGATAGATCCTGGATTTTTGGTTTGGGAGGTTTTTTTTAAACAATTATTTACAGTCACCAGAAAACAACAATAAACTAGCTTGTTTCGAGAGCTTTTTATCCAAGGATCTCAAAGTGCTTTACATTTTCAGTATCATTATTCATCCTCATTTTACAGATGAGGAAATGGAAGCAAAGAGAAGTGAAATATAATCATTGGCAAATTTTTAAAAGATGCTCTCAAATACCACAGAGATGCATGGAACCCCAGAATACTGTTCTTCCGGAGGCTTCCAAAGATCTAACTAGAAGCCAATTAGGGATGCTACACTTCGAGCTAATAGCTCCTTTCCTACAGAAAAAGAGCATTTCCTTCACTATGCTTGTTTTTTTTTACTCTCAAGTACAGCAGCCTTTCAATCCCCAAACCTTTCATGAAGCCAGGAGGAAGGATCTTCTCGTTAATCAATGAACTTAGAGAGAGTTAGTTGGTCTGTCAAAAGGCCAGATCCTGCTCTCAGTTATACTGGTGTTAATCCAGTGTAACTTTAATGGATTGTCTCTGGTGCAAGAGCAGAATATGGCACAGATTATTGCATATTATGGGCATCCTTTTCAAAATATGCTAGTTACTGTTTATTATATTGATTTTGCAGTCATGAGTTTGCTATTAGACCTAATTTTCTCTTCTCTTGCAAAAAAAGACAGACTGTTTAAATCCAAACAATTAGTTTCCATTTAAAACTCAGTTATAGTAATTTATCCCACAGGATGATGTGGCCTGTTTTAGAATAAAACCTACTGTACTACAGCCCAGAGAATATCACTGCTAAGAAATATACTGCATTACAATATGTGCTATACCTATAGATAGAATGTGTTGAGAGCATACTGAAAAAACACATCTGCTTACTTAGTTTTTTTTCTGATGGGGTTTGTTGTATTTAGTATGCTGGTGGTGGCCAATGGTTACACTGTGCTAGGTGCTGCACACAAGTAGATATGATCCCTGCCCCAGAGCTTACAATTCTATTTGAAACAAGATGCAACAAATAGCTATGACAGGAGGAAAGGGGAACAAGTGTTATGGGTGTAAGATCAATTGGTTACATAAGTAGCTATTTTACAACTTGGTGGATCCAAAGCACCTGAACCAGGTTTAAATAAGAGGGAAACAATACTTTGAACTGGTTTGCCAGCTAAATGGGAAGGCTTGATCTCAGCCACTTCGGCGCTGGAGAGGAGCATGAGGAAAAAAGAGAGGAAATTGCATTTAGTTAATCTAAGAAGAGTAATGGACATTTTGGAATTATTAAGAGGATTTTGAACACAATAACCCTCTCCCCCATCTTAATTATCTTCAGTGCTACAGTCCCAGGTGCCTAAGAAGCAAGAAATATATCTTTATCCCTTGGCAAGGAAAGCATTCTAACCAGAACAGTGCCAATATATTTTAGAAGTGCTGCTGTGTCAAATCTCTGCACCTATGGCACAAGATGCATTAGGTATAGGCACGTACATTACATCCTACCCACTTACACATGAGTCTTCTAAAACACAACTTAACAATGATAAATAGCAGTGACCAAGACTAGCCCTTATTTGGGACAGTTTGCGATATTCTGAAGGTCCCACCAAGCGATAGCAAAAAATAAAGACATCATCCACAAAAAAATGCTTTTTAACATTAAGTCCTCCACATGATCCCACACTGTTTTCCCTAGATATCTATATTATTTGTTTATATATATGTATATGTATGGTGGTCTTATATAACCTCAAGGAGACACTGTAAGTGTATTTTGATTAAACCAACATTTTTAATTAATTCAGTGTTTGAAATTCGGGATACACCAGGAGTTTTAGTTTCTATAATCACTTGGTACATTTCTTCTGTGATCTTTTAGAAGTTTTTACATCAAAACCTATGCTTGCTTTAACACCTCTTTTTAAATAAATCCTGTTTGATTCTGCTTCTTCTTGAAGAGACAGACTATTACTTTCTGTCTTCTAACAGACTGAAAATGTGCCAAATTGTCGGTAAATGAACATAGTATCCACCAAATATGATAGATACTATCTTTTCCCAGAAGTTCTGCTTATGACCCAAAACAAATTCTAGACATAAATATTTCACTTATGCTCAATATATAGATATTTTTATTCATGTAGTATATTTGTTCCCTAGAATAACTAATATGCATTTTAATTATTGATTTGGACTGAAAAATTCCTGAACCCAAGCATAAAGGAAAAAAAATATTTTTCTCTATTAACATTTTTGCTTAAATCTATAGATGAAAATACAGAGCCCTGAAATGGAAAAAGGCCTTCCCCCATTTTCACTTGCATTTAAAATTCTATTAGAGTGTTTGCTGAAATGTAATAGATTTAAAAAAAAAGCATACACTGTGAATTAATTTTTTATAGTTTTTATTTACTTATTTATTTACTACTACTATTTTTTTTACTCTAAATCCCTTGTAATACTGTCTTAGAAGCTTGGAAATATATTTTTCTCCCCACTGATTCTGCTTTTTTCTATTAAGCAAACATTGATTATTTTTCCCTGTGTTCTGAATAGAGATAAAATTATCTTGTATATTTTGTATTTAACATCAACAACTCCCTTTTAAATAGAACTACTGCAGGTTCTCTAACAACAACCCTTATTGTTGTAGAAGATTGTAGAAGTCTTGAACATTTGCATTATATAGTCTTTTCCATCCTACCTTTGAGCTACATTGAAAGTTTACAGTCTGTCCTGAGTAAGGGGCAGACTGCAGCTGTGCCATCCACTGAGCACAACAAAGAATGGACTGGGACTCGGAGAGTTACAATTCACTCTCTGGTTCTCTCATGTTCCAACTGAGACAGTCTATACTGCAGAGTAATCTGTTATAATGGCCACAGATTACCTCTCCCTCTGTGCTAGCTCAGATCTGCTGCCCAGCACACTGGAGAGTACAGCCAAGTACACGCTCCCCTTTCATACTTGCTCAGTCCCCACCCACCTGCAAGGATGGGGAAGGGAGAAAATAATGTTCTCATTGCTCCCTTCTAGTCCTATGATATAATTGGTATATATGGTATAATGGACTTTGTCTACTCTCCTCATCACCTCATCTGGGTCCTGCCATTTGGTGAAGAGCTTGCTTTCTGAACTCAGCTACAAATACAGGACCCTGTCCACAGCATGAAACCTTCACCCTCCAGCCTGTTCATTATGCTGTTCTGCTTGGGTTTTGTGAGACATGGACCATGTTCTCAAAATCAAATGATCCAATGGGAAATGTGTCTGTGGGAAGTTCCAGTCTGGGTTTCCTGCAGCTGGCTGGGTTCTACAGACTGTACTGCCTCTGACCACCAGAGAATTTGCAAGGCCTCCTAGCTTTCCCTCGGATAACTAGCCAGGGCAGGATGCCTGAGACCTTGCACCAAACTCACCCTATGTGACTCCCCAGTCACCAGAATTATGGCTGTGGAATAAGCCTAATTGCCTCCACAGACACAGGAGATGTGGAGTGGGGGGTTTGTAAGGAAGTCACTGTTTCTCCACCTCTTTGGACAGAGGCCCCTTCCCTTGGTATCAAAATGAAGCTAAAGATCTCTGCCTACTCATACTCCTTTAGAGGGGCAGAAGTTTATAATATGCCCAGATCTGCAGGACAGGTGTAACAGACCAGAATAAGTGAGAGGAAAATCAAGATCCATGGTGTTTTTGTTTTGATTTTAGTTCTAAAAGATTCATGTCTTTTAAGCAGTAAGTAAACAAAAGGGAGGTAATTCCCTCCCCCCGCCACCCTTTATGTTGGTTTTACACTGATATAACTACCCTGACCTCAGTGGAGTTACTCCTGATTTACGCAGGATATCATTAACTATGAGATCATTATAGCCTCCACCAAACATCTAATTGCTTTTGAAAACTTGTATTAGACTCTATAAGATAATAATCTTACTTCACTATTAAATGCTGGGCTAAATTTTAAATATCAAACATTTCTTTTAATCTGGTATTATCATATGACATTAAATTATAAATTAAAAATGAATCTACACTTTTTTTAAACTCATGGACTGTACTTAGAGATCTACTTCCTAGATAATAAAAGGGCAGATATCCATTTTGCAGCACATTTATTCTTTTTATAATTAAGCCTTAAAGAAGAAATAAGTGGGAGCTGGAAACTCAAATGCCTGGGAAGTACTCTAATCAGCAAAAGGAACAGTCGGATCTTTTCAAGGACTCATTTAAAATGTAATGAAAGCATGACAGGCAAGTTGACAGGGACACTGTTTGTGGTGATCACTGAGATGGTCAGGGTCACAAAGCTAGTGCATTGCCCAGCTAGTGCAAAACAACACATCCAGTGTTCTAGTATGTAGGCTGGCAAATATCAATCAGGATTTTCAATAGCCATTTGGGTGTCATGCGATATAGTGTGAATATAGCTATATATATGGCCTGGACTTCTGCCACACTTGTCATGGGTGCCCTTGAGCCCAAGTATTTCATGTTTGTTACTTTAAATCCATTTCCCTTGTGCCAGAAAATTAACTGCAGATGAACCCTTGAGGAGGGGGCAGGATTTGGTGTCCACATAAGTACCACACAGCTACCCATGAGCCCTACTGGCCCATGAAGCTGTGGCTGACTCTGTGCTGTCTCAGAGTCAGAGACTAGGATTTGGCCCCACTGTAGGAAAAAAATGTCACCATGATACCATCACACTCACCACCATCATAAGCAATCATGCAAATTCATGGATTTAAAAAAAACCAGACTAATATGCGGCTCATGGAATCCAGAACACACATGACAACAGCCCGGCCTTACCCATGAGTTGCCATCTAACTGTTTTCATGTTTCTACAACTAATTCGTTTCCCTATGTATGTACTATTTTACCACAACCCCACCTACATGCCATCATAGCAATCCTGTCATGGAATGAGACAATTTTTGTTGCTGAATCAAGTCTCATAAATTGATCCTTGAAAAATGGACCAACTCATATGTTATTGATCCTCCCTCTTTTTACATGATTTTATTAAGAGAAATTGATTTTAGTAACTCTGACTATTACGCTTTGCTGAACAATATAACATTGTATCTCATTTACTTTCCTGGTTTTTTTTTGTAAGAATAAAAAGAAATTAAAAAAATAAATTGTCTGCTAGGATATACAATTTTGCAAATGCCATTGGTTTAAAAAGGTTTAAAAAGGCTAGTTTTATGATCAAGTATCACTATGTTTGATATTCCATAAAGAAGTAAACAAAATAAATAGTTTTAAAATATTCTTTGTGGAGGATTACATTTCTACAAACAAACACAGCAATATGTTATATTACATTTTAAGAACCATGTTTACCTTTCATTGAGCGTCTTTGCCAGCTGTGTCAATGTCGATTGCAATAGCTTGTGGACAAAAAAATTAAGATGAAATGTTTATTTTTTTAAAATTGCCATGATCAGTGCCAAAAAAAACAATGTGTGGGCTGCAGGGAGAGTGCTGGGAGCAATATTATTCATGCTAAATACTGTTGTCTGATTTGCCTCCTTTTAAAACGATGATACTATAAATAAGAATCCAGCAGAATTATCAATTGCAAGTTTCATTTTAATGTGAAAAACATTCAGGATTTGGCTTTCAGAAGAATTACAAAATATACAATAAAACTATTGCTTTACGTCTTTCCATTTCCCTTCTGCTTGGAACTGAAGGCTTATTTTAGAAAAAGACGTATATATTTGAATATACATAACATGATACTCGTATCAAACACTCTAAATGAGTTATTTGCTTTCTGTATACAGCATGCACTCTTTTAATAAGCCAACAGATTTAGCCCACTGGTATTTTTTATTATCAGGAAACTTTGTTGTATGGTTAAACTGATGGTCGCATATGGCTAACTTTCTGAAAATCCTTCCCCACAAATTACTTTTTGATTGATTCAAACATGAGGGTATGTTAATCTATTTTTAAAAAGAGATGTTAAGTTAGTGTCCCATACGAGTTCAACAGCTGTCCTTTATCTTAATTATGAGAACATTAACATTTTAGCTTTTTTTTTTTTGCAGGTTTTATCTGTGTAGCTGATAGAGGGAACACTTCCTAGAAAAACAACTTAATTAAATAAAAAAGCTAGACAAAAAAAGTATTGCGGAAATATTGTAATCTGCTTTTTATGGGATAAATCATACACAGTGATCACTGTTAAGAAATCAACATTTCGCAATATCTTTATTGCCCTCTACTTAGAATGGGAAACAATGGAAATGTCTCTGTGGGGTAACTGCTGGTAATTGTTGACTTTTTAACGGTAATCACAGAGAGGGAGATAAAAATACAGTTGAAATTCACCCCGTGCAGTGGTCTAGCACAAAGCCTATACAGCTCTTAAGACATTGGCTTGCTCCACATTGCACTGTATAGATTCAGACAAAATTTGTGATTAGTTTCTAGTACCAATATAAACACATCACAGCAAACTTGAGTGGTTTGTATGTGTCCATTTGTAACACACATTACAAATTATACACTGCAAATTATATACTGTTATTTCTATAGACCAAGGTTTTCAAAAGTGATTTTTGGGTGCTCAATTTGAAACACCTTAAAAAGGCCTGATTTTCAAAAAGTACCAATCATCTTTCTTCAGAAAACCAGACCCCTTTAAGGTTGGCCTTAACTGAAAACACCCCAAATCACTACTCACTTTAAAAATCTTGGTCACAATTTTAGCTGTGTGCCTGTATGTCTGCCTATGATGCTTATGCCCCCCCGGTTACATCACCCACTTACTTTTGATGTCACAAAGTTAACACTGAACAGCCTGCTCTTTAAGGTTGCCCCATCTCTGATGTCACAGTCTCACCACTCAAAAATGAGGTATTCATGGGAAAACAGTAGCAGGTGAATGCAAGATAGAAAAGAGGAGGGGACCAGCTAGTATTTTTTTATAATAATTAAAAACATACATACACATGTGGTCCTCTGGTCCCTATATGGGAACATACCCATTGACTTCCCTTGGAATTTTGCTTGATTCAATACTAAAGGTTCAGGGTAACATTTGAGGGTCTACAACATTGCTTGCAAAAGAATAAAAAAGGTGGCTAAAGTAACCCCCTTTTCTTCCCCCCTCAAAAATAAAGAGGTTTCAGTTTGCCCTCAGACTAAGCACAGAAAGGGCAATTAACAATGTGAAAGCAAAAGCCATCATATTTGATCTGAAGGGATGACCCTTTTTTGAGGAGAAAAGGATATCTGGTCTCCCTGAGAACTCATTTCAATGACCTTCCGGGGTCAGAACTTTCAATTATGTCAAGTTAGTTGAATCACATGTGCTGGTTTTGTGATTCAGGCTGGATCAATGCAATGTGCTCCACTGAGGATGACTATGAATTAATCAATCTCATTTCACTTAGTGGACAGTCAGTGAGGTTGGGAAGTAAGTACCACAAGATGAGAGATCATGCCTTTCATCAGCTGAGCTATCCAGCTACCCCTGTTTTGGTCCCCCCCTTCCCCCAAGTTAACTTGAAACCATGCAAAAATAATGTTAGGTGGCAGAATCCTAAGAGGGAATTTAACTGTCACATCTATTCAGAGTTGTATGTTTCATGCCAAATTGGAACCTGATGTTCAGTAATACTGTTTTTGACACTTCTGTGTTATAAAAGTAAAGATCCCTCCTTGCTCAAGGATGTCTATGACACTTTTGCCACTTCTCTTGCTGTCACTGCATGCAGCCCAGATGTTCCCTGCATTAAGCAGGGCATTGCCACAGCTGCTACTCAGTATAGAAAAATATTGGGCTCCAAGCAAATGTAGCAAAGAGCATCTTTTCTCCTTTGCACTGACGTTTTTGGAGGGCAATACCTTATGATGTGCATAAAAGATAAAGGAGGGAAGCTCTGAGGCTTAGAAGCAGTGGGCACGGTGCAATTTCTCTGGCTCTTGATCAAAGCAACACAGAGCTATTACTATCCATTTGCTTCCCCTCCTTCTAGAAAAATATTCCTTACTGAAAAATACCTGCCAGAGCAGCTTCTGCTGTACCCGCTAGAGAACTAGACTGGAAAAAAGAGTTTTTTTTTAAAAAAAAGAACAAAAATGCAAATGGAACACTGCCAATTTGAAATGTAGCTTGTCTTGGGGCTACATTGTGCCCTTCTTTAACAAAGGTGTAATGGAGAAGAAGGCACACTCCTCCCCTGTCCTTGTTTGGGCCCCCCTGACCTTGAATCGTGGTCTGGTGCACAGAATTGCTCCTGCTCTTTGTGTGAGCAAGTGGGGTCAGAGAGGGGTGGCAAAGAGGCAGAGCTTTGGCTCCAACCCCCCCACTTGCTAGTCAGAGTAGCTGACTATATATATGGGGAAGAATATATATATATATATATCCAGCATTCTTCCTGGATCTACAGTAATTTACTTCCCTTGGAGCAAGAGGATGGAAAATTCTGAGTGACAATTCTTTGCTGGAGTTGCTGCTGGGATGGAGAAGTTACACACCATTCCTTACACAGGGGCTGAGCCTGAAAGCTTATTCTAGCTTTATTCTGCATGATAAATATCATTTTTTTTTCTCCAGAGGTCTCCCTCCAAGAGCCTCTTAGAGTTAAGTGAATTATCCCTGCTTCTAACTTTCTCCTGTCAAGAGGTCAGGTAAAGAGCTGCACAAAGGAAGCCATTTGCAGTATATAAGAAAACATTTCACTGCTGCATATTATTGACCATCATCAACTGTCACATATTCTATTAACTATTTACACATAAATAAAGCTGGTCGGAAAACAGAATTTCCATTTTGCAATTAATTCCAATATGTCAACATTTGTTTTCATCCCAAATCTGGGCAAAAAGACAAATTAGGCAAAATTTTCACAGAACAAAAATTGCTGAATTTTTCTTATGTTGAAACAAAATGTTTTGCTCCATTTTGAAATGTCACTTTTAGAAAATATGTATTTTGTTGAAGTGGGCATTCTCCTGAAAGAAAGACTTATTTTGACAAAATCACATCTTCTGAACACAATTTTTTGTTGGAAATTTTATTTAACCAGCTCAAACGATAAAGACATAACAGCCTTTAAATTCCTCTCCTTTAAAAGTCTTACGGTACAGCACTCTTTCTCTGAATAGGGAATAATGGATGCAACTTCACCAGAAAGGGTCAGTCCCGCTCCCTTTAGGATCTATTGGGCATTACCAGAGTGACACAAGGGATTTCTATATAAATTGCCTATTGTGCTTCTCCTTCCTCTGACCTCTATCTACTTGTCTGTGCTAGTAAGGTCTTTGGAGCAGGGTTCGTCCTCCTTGGAAAGCACCTGGCACACAGTGGGTTTAACAGCAAATAAATAATAAGAATAATGAATAATACTACTGCTGCCTGGATTGACTACTCTGCTTCTGTAATAGAACAGAACCAGCCAGCCTGCTAATAAAGATTGAGTTTGGAACCACACCGATTTTCTGCATGTTACTGCTGAGCCATCTATCTTAACATCTGCAATCCTTATCAACCACTTAATTACCCAAATATTAATAGGAATGACCATTTTCATCTGGCATACCAAAAGTGATGTCGTACCTTTTGTTGTTTGAAACCATTGCCTCCCAAACAATATCCCTGGATTACAACATGTTTCTCCTAGCATCGTTATTGCTTCTGCACTGATAGAGACGTTAACAAAGGGCACTCATGTTGACCTCTGTTTGATACAAAACACAGAGAGCAGCCAGCCTGCTGGTGAACATACCGATGTGCTATCTCTGAGTGTGTTGACCTTCTGTTCTGTGCTGCCACTTTTAGTCCCCATCTGGGACTGAGTGCTGCAAATTGATCAGGAATGATACTCTGCCATGGTTGCCATCTAATCTGCTGCCACTCCAAACATGTTCATTACAGAGGGTGTCACTTTCACTATCAGGTGCTGTAGGACACATGTACATGGGGTGGTGATTATTATGAATAATAAGAAAAATGGGGGAGATTATGGTGTTTTGCTGAAGAATCTGGGGTGGGAAAGAGTGAGGGGCTAACTCTATGGCTGTCATCCCCCCCCTTCCCATAATTCTGTGAATGCCCCTCCCTTACTGTAGTATCTGGGCTCAGTATGGGAGAAAGCAGGTCAGGGTCACATAGATCCACAAGCCATTGACCCTTACGGAGTGGGAGTGCAGGAATGGTAGGGGCCACTGCAGCAACAGAAAGTAATAGCAGCCCTATTGCCAGTTTATAACCTATAGGGAGGATGTCATCTCATGCTTGTGGACTGCCGCCTATTCTTCTTACTGGCTATTCAGGATGGGTGCAGAAGGCTGGATTTTTCCTCAGGAATTATTGTGTTATTAATAAAAATGCAGCTTAGTTTTGCCAAAGTTCATTCTGTAATCTCCTAAATTGAGCATGCTCTTGGCAATATTCTCTGGTACTGAGATGATCATATTCTAAATTACTAAAATTATTAGCATCTCCCATGGCAGAGCTAACCTATATTTATTGATTGCATACATGTGGCACACAGTAATAGTAAGATCATTTAACCACAGCTTCTAAATATACGTTTATCCTTCAGTGTAGAAAATATGCTTTACCATTAAGTGTACAATTTGATGCTAAACCCCAGGGTTGTAAGTTTAATCCTTGAGGGGGCCCATTTAGGAACTAGGGTAAAAAAAAAAACAAAAAAACTGGGGATTTGTCCTGCTTTGAGCAGGGGGTTGGTCTCCTGAGGTCCCTCCCAACCCTGATATTCTATGATTCTATATACTGTACATTTTTAGCTACTAAGTGCATTTTCACAAAATACATTTTTTGTTTTTTTTTTGGTTTTTTTTACAAAAAGGATTTATTTTTTATGAACACTTTTTGCTTGAGCATGGGGAATAAACCCAAGGACACTACTTTCTTCCATGGATAGTTTTTATGGATACTATTTTATTTCAAGGTCTGTTTTTACTGGCAGAACGAATTAATTTTTAATCTATCATTAAATGTGATAAATAATACTTACTGGACAAAAAGGTTTGGAAAACAATGTTACTTTAGAACGTTCTGTATTATTTCTTAAGGCTTACAAAACAAGTACTTGGATATAATTGCTTAAAGCTGACTTCAAAAGATTCCGTTTCAATGCGACACAAGGTGGCTGCTGGCAAATATATAGCTCTCACCATCTTAAATATCTGCTTCTTGTAATCTGTTCTACAAGACTTAAAAATGAATAAATATGGTGTGGTAAGCCAGATTTTATGCTTAACCTGCCATACCTTGGAAACATGGTAATAATTATAGAAATGGCTGAAGTCTGTGTGGTGGTTTGTTTAAGTCAAGTACACCCACAGTGTTTCTCTTTTCCAAGTTCAATTATTAACTCCACTTAAAAGCCAATCCCCATGTGTGTGTTGACAAAAATCTCAGAAACATAGAAGATTTAATAGCAATACTTGGCATACATTTTTTTGGCAACATGAACTGAAGGACACATGAAATGGAGTTGAAAGACACACTTCCCAGCCCTCAGACTAGTTTTATCGAAGTCCAAACTCTAATGTTCCTTTATTTTGGCAAAATCAAAACTTACTGTTAGCTACAGAAGTGTTCTGGGTTTTTTATCAAGGTGAAAGCAGTTTAGATTCCTGTAATTTGTTCTGCATGCTGAGATATCATTCATTGTTTGCAGTAAAATTTTTATGATAAGATTCTTTGTTACATTGCTAAACCTATAAAATATATTGATATAATATTTCACAAATCCTAAAACTGATCTTCTGAACACACCTTTTAATTCAGGGTTCAAACCAAAAGATTATTTCTTCACATCTCATATTTATTTGGTAGCTTTTTCCCTTATCACAGGTCTAGCCATGTAAGATATTTTCCAATCTTTTTGGTCTATTCCAGCTTTTTTTTTTTTTTTGTCATACAAAAATCAAAGTACTTTAACTTTTTCAGTGACCTTATTCTAATAGCACATATTAAATTAATCAGAAAAATTAGAGGAAACCTAATTTTCTCCAGAACATAACCAGAGTCCAAGTATTGCTCCCTTTTTCATTTGTCTCCATGGAGGCTTGTTTATTCAAGTAATAATTTCTTGGAGCATCTTACTAATATATGTGATGGCAAAACCTAAGAAATTTGAGCACTTTAATTTTCTTAATGAAAATTGAGTTGAGTCTATTTTTTGACTATATCATTTAGGTCTTTTTTATTATTGAACTTTCACAGCAGCAAATGCTAAAAGGGCCTATTTCTTGATTCTTGGGCACAGCCCTAGCATGGATGCTAATTAAAGATGCTGCCAGAGATCCAGCCATTTGCACAACTTCACATGCTCCCTCTGCTGAGATGCTGGGGATGGCAGGTTTGGGAAGGGTAGTGGCAGACTTGCACCAGCAATGTGTTCCACGATGTTAGGGGGATTTTTAGTTGACAGCTTTTGCCCAGTTTCCAGCCCTTTTTTTCATTGAGAGGTGCAGACAAGCCAGATCTGATTAGAGAAAACAGCCCGTAAAGTGGAAACTCATGTTCCGTTTGACATTCCTGTATTAATTCATTTACAACTTTCCACAAAATTCAACTTTTGCACTGAACTATTTCATGATATTGGCTGATTTTTTTTAAGTTTGAAGAAAAATCTCTTTAGACATTTTTGCTTTATCAAAATGGGATCAAAATAATCCTCCTTTTTCTGCTTTAAAAATACGTTTGTGTTGTTGGGCATGAATAACTAAAAATGGCTGAACTTTACTTCACATTACTAATACTTACAGTATATTGCAATAGCACCTAAAGGCTCCAGCCTACTATTGTGGCCTACTATACCCCAAACAGCTATAATTTAATACTCTGATCCTGCCAACACTTATAATGGGCTGAACTGTGAGCACATGCCACAGAAGTCAAGCAAAGTAAAATTAACTAAGTTAACAATAATGGAAAATTTGCTTCCATTCATCATTATAAAAATTCTAAGACCCCCTGAATCCTGCAGTGAGCTTTGCACAAACTCATGTAGCCTGCTCACATGAAGATCTTTGGAGGATGGAAGACTAAGTTTTTAGTCATATGGTTACCACAAAGTCACAAAGTCCATATGTAAGTATGTGTACATTGAGTGCCCTCAGGCATCCAATATCTAATATTGATGCTCAGATGATATTTGCATACACACTTACCTTGCCAACTGCAAGCTAAATCCCATGTACACACAGTCTCCCCACGCCTGTTTACATTCACATACACACATCAGATCCTTGCACACCCATAGGGCACATAGAAGTTACTATACCAATTTCTATTAAAATCTACAGCTCCATGAGAGCCGACTAAACCTTCGGTTGTGAATTTTGCTGAGTTAAACAGAGTTACTCTGGATTTACACTGGAGTAAGCAAGAGCACAATATTGCACATTGAGGTCGCAAAGGGTTTAAGCCTAAGCAGAATTTGGCATGTTTTATATGCACCCCTCTCCTCGTGCTAAAGTAATCTACCCTGTATGCCCCCAGACACCACCCAGTAAAATACAATTCTGCAGATTCATCCACACGCTGCAAACACACAGGGCACAATTCTTCCCTCAGATATACTACTAATGCAGTTCACAATACAGTCAATGGTCATTGCACAAGCAATGCTGAGGACAGCATAGAGCCGACAGATTCCATATCTAATCGCATCCTATGCAGCTATGCCACCCGGTTGAACATTCCTGCTCAGTTATAACTGCACGAAGATTAATCCATT
Organism: Trachemys scripta elegans; assembly: GCF_013100865.1. Classification (NCBI taxonomy): domain Eukaryota; kingdom Metazoa; phylum Chordata; order Testudines; family Emydidae; genus Trachemys; species Trachemys scripta. Next base: position 64,933,104 of record NC_048307.1, on the reverse strand, counting down.
TATATGCTTTTTCAGACAGTGGACATCATGTAAAAAGAGCAAACAGATTTGTCCATTCCAACATACAGCCACCACTTTCTGAAATTGTTCCTATTTTTTAAATAAAGGAAATTCTATGCAAAAACAACACTAGTGAAGTGTTAGTGTTACTTGTGTAACCCTCTTGGGGTTTAGAGAGCATGGCTCCTTTAAAACCTTGTACTGAGCCAGAGGAAGTACTGGTGGTACCAGGAAGAGGAAGCGTTAGTTGTTCGAGGGGAGTGGAGAGAGGGTCAGCAACAGGGTGTGAATGTCTGTAGCTCCAGACGAGGGCTATTGCGAGCAGGCCCTCATGTCAGTGAAGCAACTGAGAACGAGTCTGAAGCCTGGGAGGGACAGAGTGGCCGACCAGAGATGCCCAGGACAGGAGTGAGGGAGCAATCACCTGAGAAGGACAAACTGGAGCTGGACCCAGTATCAGGGTTGCCCAGAGCTGTATGGGACCGTGTATATTGGGGCTCGTGACCTTGCATTGGGAATAAGGAGGGAGGCTGTAGCTAGCTAAGTGGGGAGGTTGTTGCTCTGTATGGGTTTGCAGAGAGCGGCAGAAGAGGGCACCGGAGGGGTTTGTTGGGGGAAATTTACTGGCACCAAAGATGACCTGCAGCACTCAAGACTCACTGCTGGACTGGAATTCTGCCCAAGACTCTTGAACCCTGAATGTAGATACACTGCTTGGCATCTGCCCTTTCTTATTGTGGTACCACTGGACCTGTGGATGTAACCCTGTTTTAGCACTTCTCCTGTCTTCCCCCTGTTGTTTTTCTCCATTCATTCCTCTGTAAATAAATATTTCCTTTTCCTATATTGATTGTACTATTCTGGTGTGTTTACTCTGGGGGGGTTGGAACAGGTGCCCCTGAGGTGGAAGGGAGTTTCCCAGGTGAGTTCCTGCGCATGCCTTTTCTTGGTTGGTGCTCCTGCTGAGTGAACTCCATCTTGGCCACCAGGGAGCTAGTTACACTCATAAGTGATAGAAGATTCTTTTTCAGATATTATATATTCTCTTCCCCATAAAAGGTCACTGTGTATATTTAAGAATCTCTGTTGGTCTTGCAGATATACATTGCTACACTCTTTTTTTTTTTTTTTTTTTTGCATCTAGGATAGGATAGGACTAGGATAGGCTTATGGTATTAATTCTGAAACTGCTTCTTACAGGAGTCCTTTTATGCTGTTTTATTAACAGTTTATATTTTTCATTTCTGTTTTGTTTTTACCAAAACTCCTCTCTTACATAGCTATTTAATTTCTTTTTTAAATGTAGGCTGCAAATTGTATTAATAACAACTTTAAGTATTACTTTCACACAGGATGGGATATTTGACTCTTGAATTATGTTAAAACCTTTTATTTTACACTTATGTTATATGAAGTACTTGTTAAACACTATTAAAATGAAATGTAATTTTGCTTTTCATCTGAAATTGAATTTTTCTCATAAGCTTTCAGAGAAATTCTTTTTTATATATCTAAGAGCTAAGTATCTAGTTGTACTACTGGATATTTATATTAACAGATCACAAAACCACCCTATAGTTTTCTTAATATTTTGCATTGTTATATAAATATGAATCCTTATGCTAACCTGTTAGTCTTCTTCTAATGTTTAAATTTAAGCTTGTTCTCAAGTCCCATTGAAGTCAATGCTCAACGTTAAGCATGTGCTTTAAGAGCTTTTCTGATTTGGGGCCCTATTCCACACAGTTCATCTCTAGCACATGATGGTAGTCTGTTTTCCTGCCTACTTATTAATATAAACACAGTGTGTCTTCTACTTACACTATATATGTGATAAGACATTGTATTATTCTTGCATCCATACACATTTTAGTAACATGTCATATTGCATATCTAACACTGTACATGAAAATGAATTAATCATAATTCTGATCATGTTATTTGGGAAATATTGTGCATTGTGTAATTATAATACATTCTTTAGTGCTGAATTTCCCAAACCGTGAGTCGCAATCCCCAAGGGTGGTCATGAAAGAGTACTACTGGGGTTGTGAGACATTGAGCCAGCAATAAGGAGGGGTGAGGAGCAGGATAGGGGAGACAAGGGTTCTGGAGGGAGCGTGGCCAGCACCCAGGTCCCGCTCTGCCTTCCTGGTCCTCCTGTTGGAACCTGCAGTAGCTCCCTTTGGTGCTGCCGGAAGCCTCGAAGCAGCAGTAAGGAGTTGGGGGTGGAGGGGGAGGGCTGGGGAAAGTAGAGGGTAAGGGCACCACGTGGATAGGGCAGGAGAAGTCAGGAAGGCTGCTCATGGTCCAATCCCAGGGCGGTGAGTAGAGACACATGCAGCTAGCTGCCGTTGCTGGGGCAGGGATGCCCAGTCCATGCCCTTCTGCCCGCTCTGAGCTGCAATGGCAACTCCTTCCTGGGAGGGAGGGAGGGAGGGAGAGGGGTGATGGGAGCAGGGTTGGCTGTGGGATGGGGGGAGAGAGTTGAGGTGGGGAGCAGGGCTGAAACATTTCTGTCACAAGAAATACCTGAATTGGGGGTCATGTTAACCTAGGTGAGGCCAAAGGGGGTCGTGGGCTGAAAAAGTTTGGGAACCATTGCTTTAGTGCATACACACATAAAAACGCTAAAGTTAAACATTACTTTAACTCTATATTTTTTGACTTGTGCTTAACAGTGCAGTCTTAATATTGAATTAACATAGTTTTTGCACAGAATATTCATTAAAAGATGTGGGAATAAATGGGTTTCTTCTTCATAAGAAAAAAAATAGACTCCACTCTCAGAAGATAACTTATTACATGAAGTCATAATCCTCTATTGAGACATCATACAATTACGTTGGTAACATTAGCATGCAATATTTATTATAAATAAAAGGGCCTATTGAGGCTTTCAACTCATTACAAGGAGGTCCGGGTGGATGACTTCACTGTATGAACACAGAGGAGTTAGGAGGGGGATAAAAGATTTATTTATACACACATATGTTCTCATTAGGAATTCTCTGCAACAACGTAACGGATACACTTGAAGGGCCATTACTCTTCTTTTTAACTATTTGCTATTTACATTTTGACTGGCTCTGAACATTTACTAGGAAAAAACAACCCAGTGATGAATAAAAAATAGTAATATAATAATAAGTCTGTTAACTATTGTACGGGAGTATACATCACTAGTACTAGTGAATTTGCAGTATTTTTCAAGACTCGGACGCATCCTATTTTTATTAGAGCATTCAATTTTGAGTGTTCCAGTGATCCATTAAGGTATGCCTTGGTGAGCCATAAAGCCACAGACACAGTGTCTTCTACATCATTTGTATATTAATGAAACACTGAGACACACCTTGAGATTTCTTAATGCTATATCATACATTTCATTTTCTCCCAGATAGGATTTTTGATATTTTACCCAATGTATCCTTTCACTATGAAAATTAATTTACAGTTCAAACCCAACTGGAATGTGTAAAATCCACCAAGAGCAATTTCTTGTGTTCCAGTCTCAGATCTCTCACTGTCATCTCACTATCATCCCAAGCTCTATAAGAACACTCGCTCCCCTCCCCCGTTCTCCATCAGAGCTGACAACATCCCCCTCCTCTCTGAGACCAGATCCCATAATCATGAGGTCATATTTGACTTCTCCTCCTGCTGAAAAGCCAAGTGGAGAGGCAGAATAAATAATCAACAAAAAATTATAAATAACAAGAACTAAACCACGTTTATGAGTACATGTCTAACTGAGTAACAATGGCATCTTATTATTGTCATTCTTGTCCTTTTCCCCTTTCCCCTATCTTGTCCATTCAGATCCTAACCTGTTTTGTCATATTAAATTTAGCTTCTATGCTCTTTGAGACAGATTGTTTCTTCACTAGTTTATTGAGGTTCCTAACACATTTCTTGGCATTTCAGTTAGAAAGAACAAAAGAAAAGAAAGAAAGAAAGAAATTATTGCACTACAAGATTAATAAAATATATGTATTCTGGAAAATATGGCTGAGTACACTTATATTCTCCAAGCACTCACTTAAGGTCTCCCATATCTCATCCCACAGTTCTGTAGTGACCTAACAGGTCCACCACCAATACTATATGGCCAGTTACTGTATGGACTGTAAACTTTTGACATAGCAGGATGGACTTCAAAGTATTTGCTTTTCATCTTGGATTTACATGCAGGCTGTGCAAAGCTTTTCATTGTGTTTATGTAAGTTGATTGCTAGAGAAATCTTATTCATTTTTTGAAACAATGAAAAAAAAATCTTATCACTTGAAAACCTTTTCCATTAAAAAAGGTTTCAGTGGAAAATTTCCAACTGGCTCTTGTTGGAATTGACCATGCTGGACCTTCCAAAATTAACAATTTATAGGTAAGTGACATAAGAAACTTCCATTTCCTATGGTTGTTAATATCATATTTTTTGAACTGACACACAATAATGTCTCCCATTTAAGAGTAAAAATACTTAGTATGCTATTTTTAGATAAGGATGGGAATAATTTAGATTCATGAGTCTCTAGAACTGCATCACATGGCAGAAAATACATACATTGTATTAATTTATTATGATAGAAACAGTGTGGAATGAGCATGGATCATCAAGAGTAATAAAACAAAGCAGTTTTGAGGAAGTTCTAACTCAAGAAATCCAAAAGTTTCCCTTTGGTAGATTTTACTTGGAAATGAATTACATTTATGAAGCAAGCTGAAAAGAATGAGCTTTGTAATTTATATGAAAACTTAAAAAAAAACCCTCATTAGCAGACATAGTCGTATGGAAATAAAAACTGTAGATTTTCACTCGATTCTTTTGGGACTTGGTTTATGAACTCTGGCATGGCATGTGACAGAAAATCATTCTGAAGTGTTTCCAAGTTATCATTTTAAAATTCTCTATTTCAACTAGCGTGTGCTAACGATGCACAATAAAAAATGGGTTTTTAGAAGCTTCTGTTGCCTACAACCACCCCTTTCAATCCTGCTATTAACTCTTTACCTCCCCAAGAGTCCAATCCAGCTCCCATTGACTTCAGCGGGAGCTGGATCAATACAGTTGTTAACTTCAACTACTGGGCAAATATTGAAAAGTTAGATAATTCAATGGGGCTTCCAATTTATTTTCCTTTGAATCTGCATTGTGTCAGGTATAAAAATAGCCTACTTTTGTTTCCATAATGGGTTTTTCAATGCAATCTAGGTGGGTTGGGAGATTCACAATCTGACAAAACAAATATTTCCTTTTGCAGAGAGAATATATAAGTTTTCCCATCTATCACAAAAAAGTCTCAGAAAGCTATTCAGAACCCAGTGCACGTTTCTTCCTCTTCACAACTCATTTTCCCTTTTTTTGTGACAACCTAGGCAATAATTCACAGCTCACTGGGTCTCCTAAATAACCCCCTTTATATTTACATGGTAGGCATTCCCCCATTACCCAGCAGGATTCAGCTGTACTGGCAGGCAGTCATTAGGCATTCTTAAGGCTTTGGAGGTTTAACATATCCTCCTCTAGTTAGTATCTTTTAAAAAACTCTTGTATGGGTACCTTCTCTACAAATAAATAATGAATCTTGACAATTTCACAAAAAAACATAACTGTGTCATTTTGTAATTTTGAAGTGTTTCCTCCTTTGGGTCTCATCCAGACTCCCACATAAAGTCTTTAAAACTCAGAAGCATTTCATCAGTCTGATGATTGTTATGTTTCTTCTTTTTTTGTTGGAAATTAAATGAGCTACTTGAGTGACTTTGCTGAAACTTTTATAAGTGTACACTTGCTCGCCTTATGTATTGCAGTTAATTTAATCCAGCATTGTTCAGAAGTCTGGGAAAGAACAACGCTTTCTCTGTTGCCATACGAAAAAAGCTTGTTAGAAGCCAAAAATAAACTGGAATAAATAAAAAGAAAAAATGATCGTGAGAAAGAGGTTTTGTCTAATATTGCACATAGTTGTCACTAGATAGGTGTGACCTAGTGGTCTGAGCAGAACACAATGAGTCAGGATTCCTGGGTCAGAAGCTCAGAAGCTGATTTTCTATGACTTAGAGAAAGTTGCTTAAGACCTACCCTGCACCCTTCATTCATATGAGTCAATTTGAGACTACTCAAAGTAGAGGCTGCAGGATCTGATAATTTCTCTGCCTTACTTCCCTACATGTGCACTGTGGGAATAAGACTATCTCACAGAATTAAATAGTAAATGCACAGTATTATTACTGAGGGTTTAGAAGAATAAAAACATAGGACCTGATTCTCACCTGAAACACTACCACTACTAAAGTTTTACACTGTTGTAAGCCCTGATTTCAATAGAGAAATACCAGCATAAAGCTGGAGTAATGCCATGGTGAATCTGTTCCAGAGTGTGATTAGTATTGAGAACCTTAAATTCTGGGGAAAATCCATAAACTGATTTGTTTACTGCACTGGTGAATATTTCCGACTAACACATCAAGACAAACTATAATAGCATAAAAAAACTAAGAAATTTGATTTTCACTTGAGAAAAAAGATTCAGTTATCTTTTTGATTTGCAGTTGCCTTTTTCTCTTTATAATAGTATAAATGTTTAATTGTGGTATATGATTCTTTGATGAGGACCAAGGGCTTCATTATACCAGATCCCACATGTAATATTGAGTATTATATTAGATATGCTTTGACTAAAGAAGCAAAGAGGCAGAACCAGAATAATTATAGTTTTCCAAGTAATTCTTGTAATAAGACAGGCAATTTGCCAGCAATTTCTGTGGTCAAGAAGTCATGACAGAATGGGATAAGGGAAATGATGTTAATTAATTCTCAATGTCAATGCTAACTATTACCAAAGTTAGCAAGAACATTTTGAAACATATAAAAATCAAGACATTCATGGAAGTGTGTTTACCACATTACAAAGTAACAAGAAATATTACCGTTGCACACAGAAACAAATACCTTTATCCCACAGCATTTGACTGAAAGGAAGGTTGCTAATCTAAAGTGAATTGCATAGAGTCTTTTCAGTCTATTAAAGAGCTATTCCTCTTTTTTATTATATTTTTGTTATAGTATTTTTTACTTTCCAAGGTGTTAACTTGCACTGTTAAAGTTTCTTTAGGGGGTAATCTCACAGTTTCAATTGAGATACTTTGATAACAATGTTTCTTTTAAACTTATTATTTGTGTAAAGTTCAAGCTAATAAAAGTAACTTACCCTATTAAAAGAAATCCTGGAAGCAGAACAGCATTTTAGGATGCTAATTGCTCATGTTACTAGCCATCCATGAAGCATATGCTGAAAACACTCTAAAGGGTTTAGTAATGCTTCTCTAAGTCATAAATCTTTTACAGGTACAATTATGTGAGAACAGCAATAGGAAAAGCACATTAAACATCTGGAGTCAGATGGGTTTACTGAAGTAAAATTACAAAATTAAATTTAGATGAACTTAATTAAAAAGAGGATCCAATTTAATATGGACATTCATCACATTCTCATTGAAATCCTTTCTTGCCTCAAGAAAATATAATAAAGTTTGAATACAAAAGCTGTATAAAGGCTGAAATGAAGTGTGAAAGGATGGTCAAATAAAGAAATTCAATAACAAGGAAATCTCCCATCCCCTTTTCAGACATACAGACAGACAGACTTTAATAGCACAGATTATCTATTTTTTTAAAATTAGTAATAATAAGGGAATTAAACTGGTAACTGTAGATGTTCTAAAGGTCATTATTCTTATAGCTCCTGCTATACATGGTACATATATTGAAACTGTAAGCATGGAAGTTTTATATGTAGTTTTAGCATGTACACAAATGTGTACTGAATTTTATCTAATAGCAATGGGAGTTGCACAAGCAAATCTGAGGGCAGATTTGGCCCAGAGACTCATTTTCTAACTTTACCTAATAGCAGTTACATCTTGAAGTGTTTAAAATGTTGTTTTCTTGTCCTTAAGTAGTACTTGGCTTACTTCCATTTCAGTCAAAGGTAGTATTACCACAGGACTGGGCCTTACATGCCCTGTGATGGATTTTCATTTGCTTTAATTCAGAAATAACAAATGAGACTCCTTTGCTTTCTTTTACTGAATCATTAGAGCTCTCTTTTTCCATGGGTAAAAGGTCTTGTAGTTCAGCACCACCTGGCCTTTGGTTCTCACAGGTTCTCCACCTCTCAGCAGCAGCACTGACTTGCAGGTCCCCAGGTTACAGTACACCAAGAAATCAAAGAGTGATACAGAACAGTTTGTAAAGCTTCTAAAATTGTTACTAGGATCATGATGTTTGCCTACACAATAGCCTTTACAATTTGCTGTTCAGCACTTAATTAGATTTTTCATGGCTACTTGATGAGGCAAGGCACTATTAAAACTGTATCTTTTTGTTTCTAATAAAGAAGTATACTGGTCGCCTGGGCCCTGATGTAGATATTGTTTTTCTCTAGGGACACTCAACATGTTCCAATTTTACGAAGTCACTCAACAATAATGAAATTTCATCTGCAGTGAGGCTTCATAATATAAAATGATATCATGTTTACTTTATTATATAGAAACCTGTATGTGATGGATGGGAATGTGGCAGACATGACTGTTGTAAGATACCTCTTCTTAATAATCGGTAGTTATGATTAAGCTGCAAGATTAATGACAGGAAACTGTGTAAAGGAAATGCTGGAAAACAGTTTCAAATCCAAACTAGAAGTCATTTGGGCTATATTCTGTCATTTCTTGGAATACGCAATAATGTTAAGTATGAAAAGTTTGGATATGTTTCCCCCTTAGTGCTAACTTTGTATATAGTCTAATACAAAATGACTTCACTGGTTGGAAGAGCAAATTCAGGTGCATGACTTCATTGGGCTGTATCCTGCACAACACAGGTGGCATGTGCTGCACACAAAAACATCAGGTAAAAACTGGAGAGCAGGTCAATTATTCCCCTTCATTAAGGAGAGAGCTGCTACACAGCCACCAAGTTAATCCTCTCTAGTAGGCGGGGGTCAGGCCAAATTGGGAAGTACTTTGCCAAGTGTCTTATTTGCATATTAAGGATTATGGGCATCCATTTGCTGTCCACTCAGCCCCCCCTTTCTTCACATCTGCTCTTGAGAGTAAAGCAGCTAACATGCTGAAGACTAATTTTGCCTCCTTGTGGAGCCCTGAGACCTTGCCTGGTCATCTAGACTGCTCAAATTTGCACCAGAGCACAATCTTGTACTCTCTGCTCCCAACAACTCAAGGACCAGCGGAGCCAAGGTTGTTAACCCTAGTTCCAGGCATTGTTGCAAACACACACTGCATGCCAGGGGAAAACTGGCACGTTTGAGGGGTTTGAGGTGCAGCATCTCACAGAACTAGGCCTAGTACAAACAAATTTAAAAGAATTTGTTAGCGATTTTCAGTGTTAGGCTAAGTGTTGCTATTTCTTGATCTTATTTAGGTTAAGAATGATGTAAAATTTAACTAATAAAGGAAGAACAACAGCGGTACATGTTTTATATATATTTTCATTAAAATGTTATGGCATCTATACTAGTTTTATTTTATAGTTACTCCTAACCTTCTCTCTATTGTTCTGTGTATACACACATGCTGGTAACTGATATTGGTTGCATTTGTCACAACGTACAGTAAGGTAACCTGTGAACTGGTACCATAATGGGATACCTATCCTACATAGTTAGAAAAAAATACATACAACAATAAATATTGGGTCTGGTTCTGCAATCATTTTACATACAGTACATCCATTCATGTCAATGGAAATGTTAAATGCAGACTGACAGCATGATGGGACTAAACATCTCCATCCCCATCTAAATGTCATCAAACCCAGTATTATAATCTATAGACCAGGCATCCCCTACATACTCCTGCACCAAGGGTATTTGAGGAGTGGAAGGAATGTGTATGTCAGTCAGAGTGGGAGCTTGGGGGCTGCTCTAATTTATGAGACCTAGCTATGGTTATAAGAGGCAATATGACAGCTCAGAATTGCTCTGACCCCTCTCTGCTATCAGTTGAGAATTTCCCTTCACCAGGATAGGTCTTGGCTTTCACCTTATAGCCAGAAAAAGTCTGCTTTTTAGTTCTCAGGAGCACAGAGGGTGTAGAACAAGACTGAGAATATGGCTCAGTGTCTGGAAAGTCAGGTTACAGTTATAATGACAGCATTAGACTGGGAAGGTTTTGGTAGGTTTTGTCACATTTGCCATTTCCCCTCCAAGAGGAGAAATGTTGGAGGTCATTTTATTGCAGGTTTCAGAGTAGCAGCCGTGTTAGTCTGTATCCGTAAAAAGAACAGGAGTACTTGTGGCACCTTAGAGACTAACAAATTTATTAGAGCATAAGCTTTCGTGGACTACAGCCCACAGGTGATCACCAATCTTGTGGAAAATGGATGCGTTCTCCAAAATGCACACCATTCCAGTTCAATAGCAATGCCTTTTGAAAGCAACTACTCTAATACAGTGGCCTGATTCTGTCCTGAGCATAAATAAAGAATTCCAATTTTCCCTTGTAAACTATCAATTATTAATTATTACTATGATGAAAACTGCTCATTACTTTTGTTGTTCAGACTGTCATCAACTGTTGTCCTATCCAGTAATAAGCTACCTTATCTCCTTGTGACGGTCAAAGAGAACTATTCATCTTATACGAGTTTGCTTTTAGTGCAATTTAATATCTGATAGTAATATTATAATGCTATTTACTGTTTTATCTTTAGATCTTACCACTGAGAGCAAATGTGAAGATCTTTAAACTGCTGGCATCAGTGTTCCCATACAGGCTGGCATGAGCTCAGGTGGGTGATCCTGCCAAAAGTCAGAGAAAAATATTCATCGGACAGATGATTTATTTTAATCATGCTTTCCCAGTATCCACAGAAAGCGTGTTTATATATGCCTGCTGCAGGTTTAATGATAAGACCATTAAGGCAGATCTGAATGCAACACACCAACTTGTTGACTTTTTCAGGAACTGTGAACATGAATACTGATTCCCAAAGGGCATTTTCTATAGAGAAATTGTCCTTTCATGAATGCAACAAAACAATCCTACCAGGAAGAATAACAGTGCACTGCATGGTTAGTTTTAATAAACTGTATTAGAAAGATGGTCAATGGTGTGGGGCGGCAGGGGGGTGGGGGAGGTGGAGGGAGAAAGAAAAGAAAAAAAAAAAGCCAGTGGCCAATCTAAGATTAATGAAGTGTACTATCAAACACAGTTCTTAATTCTAGATCTAAGATGCTTTGAAGTTCATGGAAATGTGCCTCCTAGTAATTCTAATATGGGATTATCTCTCCTGACATCAGAAAAATAATATTCAGAGATGGCATTTAAGAGCTGACTTGTACAAAAGCACTTTAGGGGCAAGCAAACTTGTAATTTTTACCATATGCTGAACATTTTTAATAATACTATTTAAGTTTCTACACACACACAAAAAAAAAGAAAACTAAAAACTCTAGTAAAAAGATATATTGAAAAATATATTTTACTTAACTAATTTGTTGAATTATTCAAAATAGCTTCTGTTTAGGATGCTGAATTTCTTGACAAAATGCAACTAGACTTAAATCGAAAGCAAAGAAGAAATGGACTTGACAAAAAAGAGACCATTGGATCATCTGACGCTTGTCTATTCTCACATCATGATAATTATTAATTTTCATAGTGGGCACCAAATTCAAGTTGCAATATACAATAATAGGCAATCAGGAAAGGACTCTGAAATATACATAGTATATTTGAAATTAAAAAACTACAAAGAGCTATAGTTGATCTTTAGACTTGTATAGCAGATCTCCACAGTTCTTTCTTTCTCTATTGTTCAGGCTCCCTATGAAAATATTATCATTTTTTACTTTGTAACAAGTCCTTTCGGGTGAGATTTTCAAGGGCAGCTAAGAGACCTGGGTGTCTAATTCCCTTAAATGTTTTTGAAAATCCCACCATTAATGCATTAGATAGTTCCTTATGTACCAAACAATTTCCCAATGCCCTTCACATTAATCTACACTTAAATCTTTAAATTTTCACACAATAGTCTATGATCAAAGGTTTATTCTGATAGTTTACTGTATAGTTAACACATTTTTTTAAAATTACAATTAAAGTGTTCCCAGCTTCTAATACTCAGAGAACTCTTTGTAAATTAGATCAACTTTAACATGACAAAGGTGTCTGGACTTTTAATACCTTTGGACAGGGCCGACTCCAGGCACCAGCGGAGGAAGCTCGTGCTTGGGACAGCAGATTCCAAGGGGCAGCATTCCATCTAATCCTTTTCTTTTCTTTTTTTTTTGCACTTCACCGCTTTGGCTGCCCCTGCCGGTTTTTTCTTTTTGGTTTGCTGCTCCCGCCGCCCTGTAGGGGGTGGAGGAGGGGAGCGCCCTGCAGCAAGCCGGGAGGACAGTCCACGTCCTTCCCTGCCTGCAGACCGGAGTGGCGCAGAGCCCTCCTGGCAGGTGGCGCCTGTGGAGGGGCCGCGTGGCAGCGCCCCACTTAAGGAAGCCCTGGGGGCCCCCCTTCTCTCTCCCCCCCCGCTAGCCAGGGTGCGTACTCCGCTGCCCGGGGTCTGCAGGGCCAGGAGTCCCCCTGCACCCACGCTCACGCCACCCCGCAGATATTTTGTTTTTGTTTTTTCTTTCCTTCACCGCTTGGGCCGGCCGGTTTGTTCTACCCCCCACTCCGGCCGGCTGGTTTGTTCTTTCCCACCCCTCCGGCTGGGGGCAGGTTTGTTTCCCGCCCCCCTTCGCCACTCTGGCTAGGGGCAGGTTTGTTTTCCTCCTCCCCTCTCCCCCCCCTTTGCTGCTCCGGCCAGCCCGGCGTTTTTCGCTTGGGGTGGCAAAAAAGCCAGAGCCGGCCCTGCCTTTGGAAGAGCATTCCAGCAAAAGGGTGCCGGAATTGATGGTTTAGTAATTTAAGTATCAGTTTTGGAATACCTCAGTGACCTTAGAACCATAGCTTCAGATCCCAGCAGAGTTCATTCAGCCCTCACATTTCCCAAGGTAGATAAAGAGCAGTATCTCTGCACAGTCTATTAAGGCAAATCATCTCTTACATTGTATACTGCTCTTTGTTTTTGCAGCATCTGTGTGCACATCTGGCTGTGGTTGTGGTTTAAATATATATATGTTTCAGCCAAAAATACTGATTGTTAAATCAGTACTTGGTGTCAAATTCATAGTACACAAACTGTTATATATAGTTATATAGCTATGTTTATACCCAGTTATATAGATCATGGCATATCTTAGGTATACAAACCAAAAGTGTGATATGCCAAGAGGCTGCCACAACTCACTCATTCTCACACGCACACATAAATGCTGCATTCTCCTCGCACATTGTCAGAAGCAATTTCCATCCAGCTATATTCTCTTGCACAAAGTGCTATGAAAGAGTTCACTAAAATGAAGAACATTTTGAACTCCTGTTAGTAACATGAATTGAATTCTACTTGGATGACGTATAAAGGATGAAATTGTGCAAACTGCACGCACGCAGACCTGGACTAAGGACAGCAGAGTTGTGCTGCCTCCAGAGTACCACTGGGAAGAATTGTGAATCGGGAGGAACATTTCTTCCCTGAGCAATTTGCTGTGCCGGCCACCCTTTTCAGTGGTACAACGTACCTTCCCACCCCCAATATTCTAGGCCAATTGTTCAGGTATTTGGCGATGTTCCCACCGTCTTCAAGCCCCTCATTACCCCTTTGGGGTGATGCACATCCCAGGAACACACTGAGGTAGAAGTCCTTTCACTCCTTAAATTCAAGAACTGCAGTTGTGTATGGCTTTTATGCACAGGGCCCAAGGGAGGAGGGAACAGAAGCTCCTTGTACATACCCCTCCCACACACACCCATATTAATGCAAACCACAGTATGACCCTAAATGAAAACGTATCTTTATGTAAGTTGCAGATGAAAAGAAAAAGGTGAATTAATTAATTTAATCTAGCCATGGAATTACAGTCCTCTAGCAACTATTACAAATCCACACCATGTGTCTCAGTGCTGGATTGTATATTTAGATCTCTGAGCTGGCTAAAAGATTTGTAAAATCACAAGTAGGAAGAGAACACGCGGTTTACTTCTCATCTTAGAAGGCTCCCATGAGTTGTTTTTTCTTGAAATGTGGTCATAGCCATACCTAGGAGGAAGTACATGAACAACTGATTCACTGGGTTGAAATCTTCCACTTTTTTCATGACTATGCTCAAATTTAGGGACATGCAGGCCTGGATGTGTTAGCAATCCACTGCACTTTTGGGAGCACAAAGGGATTTTCAGTGCATTTAATACAGTTTTGATCAGAAGCTGCAGCTTGCTGCAGAAACACATAAGTTATATTGGTTTAAGGGGCAACAGATGTACAAGTTTCAGTTTAGAATAAAGTACTTGGTATTGGAGCTGAGAGAAGATTGGTATCTATGTTGCAGAATGTAAAGCATGACTTGATGCATAAAAATGAACTCAAGAGCCAATGTATTCAAAAGCCAGACTGCATGAAATCTTAAAAGCCAAGCCAGATGAAACCTTAAATGTAAGTTTATTTTCATTCCCCTCTTTCTCTCTCTCAACCAAATCCACAGAGTGGTCAAGGTGGACGCAAGGGGCACGGAAACACAGCATCACTTATTAAAATGTCTCCTTGCCAGGCCAGCCTATCCATAGTCAGATTGGGCTGATGTGCCAAGAGAAGTGGAGAGACCCTACAATGTGGGAACAAAGTGTAGTCATCTAAGGGTTGGGGCAAGGAGTTAATGTAGGCATTTTCCTCCAAACCGCCCCCCTACCCCCGCACTGCCCAAAGTGCTCAGTGGATCTCAGTCCCATTCTCTCCCTGCTCAGCTCTGCTGTGGGGCTGCAGTCAGGATGTGGGAGAGTGGATCCCTACTTTTCAAGAATGTTGATGATTAAGAGTGAGGGGTCAGATATTGGATCTTCCCTAATTATCCTGAATGGAATATTTGGCTCAGTGGCCATATCCTATCTCCCAAATTACACCAGTGTTCACAGCTGGTAACTGGGAGGGCTGATTTAGGGCTGTGTGGCCAAAGGTTCCATCTTCAGCCATTAAAGAGAAACTCATCCCAGTTCCCAGATCTTGGAGAGCCATTGTGAAGATGCTGTATCTTTGTTGGTCATAGATCTTTGAGACAGGTAATGGAGAGTAGATCAATGCAACTTTTTATGTTACATTTATTTTATTTTTTAGTTGCTTTACTCCAAATTTCATTGTTGTTTCTGACACTTCCAAACACATTTTCTAGCTGATTCTGGAAATTAAGAAAAGTTGGTGTTTTAATACTATCACTGAATAAGTACAACAGGCCTAGAAGACTTTTCACTTCAAATGCAATTATTAATTTTTGTATAACATTGTTCATGCAAAAGTATTATAGAACACTTTGAAGTCAGACATAAACTTTGCTGTGTACAATAAGCTATGTACAGCAGGTTACAATGTATCAAAGACAGGGCATGCATAGATGTGGTAGGACAAGCATGAAAAAGGGTGCAATGACCAAGTGACAGGGAAAAAAGCATCAATAGAGATGGGCACAGAATGTAAGGGAATTTGCAAGCCAATGAAGGATCTTAAAGGTTTGGAAAATTTTCTCTACTGGAAAATGGAATGGAGAAGACACCATTCCAAATACTGATGATAAGATGAACCATCATAGTCTGGATAACTTATAAACACAGGGAGACCTTAGAGAGGCCACAAGAAGGAGGACTACACTTGTCAAGAGGAGGAGAGAGGAAGAAATGCTAAAAGCTTTGACAGAAGAGTGGTTGATATAGTGCCTGATGTGGATGATGTTATGGAGCTGATTCAAGGCAAACTCAGAAGCCTGGGAGATATGAAATAAAAAGAGAGTTTGGGGAGAATTCGAACACTTGTGTTCCTGAACGAAGGGGTGAAGGTAAACCAGTATGAGAAATGGAGAGAATGTAGTTTTGGTTGAAGGTATTCTTATTAATGAGAAAGTAATGGAGTTTGACACAGTTTTAGCAGAACCAGAGATTGATGACACAGAAGCAGAGAGAGTAAAAAAGGGACCAAAATTATGAAGGGAACAGAGATTTAAGTATCATCTTTCCACAACTGACATCCAAATGTGAATTCAGAAAGGAAGTGGCTATGGGGAATAATGTAACTAAAAGAGTAAAGGGGCCCAAGCATAGAATCCAAAGGAGCCCTTTGTGCAGGAATCCATTAGCAGAGGATTTTACATTCCAAATCACAAAAAGGAGCAGCTGGTTACATTGAGGCAAATCCCGGACAGCAAAGTACCTATGACTTTAGCTGGTTAAGTTGTTGTGGCAGGCTGCTGTCTCAGAGCACACCTCTTCAAGGCACAGCATGGCCAGGCAGGCATGCCATCTTCAGTTTCCTCTTGCTTCTCCCAAATAACTTGTTCACAGACCAAATCCTTCCCCCTGGTTAAGGGATTCCACAGGCCTATTTCATGGGGCAGTGCAATGTAGGGTTACCATATTTAAAAAATAAAAAAAGAGGACACTCCATGGGCCCTGGCCCCGCCCCATTCCCAGCCCTGCCCCAACTCCGCCCCTTCCTGTCCCTTCCCCAAAGTCCCCACCCTAACTCCCCCTCCTCCCTCCCAGCCACGCGAAAAGGGCTGCCCGAGCGCTACCGGCTTCACGGTTTGCCAGGCAGCCTCCAGACCCTGCGCCCCC
>NC_048307.1:64813781-64916046 GCF_013100865.1 Trachemys scripta elegans | reverse complement strand
CTCTGTTTAAGAGCCAAGCTGCCCGAGCCAGCGCTACCGGCTTCGGGCAGCCCCCGTGCCTCCGGACCCCAGCCGCCGGAGCAGAGCAGCTGGAGCCCGGGAAGGGAAGTGCCTGGCCGGCGGCTTGGGGTCCGGAGGCACGGGGGCTGCCCTAAGCCGGTAGCGCTGGCTCGGGCAGCTTGGCTCTTAAACAGAGCCGAAGAGTCAGGGGAGGAGCAGAGCAGCTGGAGCCAGGGAGAAGAAGTGCCCAGCCAGCGGCTGGGGTCCAGAGGCAAGGGGGCTGCCCGAAGCCGGTAGCGCTGGCTCGGGCAGCTTGGCTCTTAAACAGAGCCGAAGTCTAAGTCAGGGGAGGAGCAGAGCAGCCGCGGGAGAGGAAGTGCCCGGCCGGTATTTTTCCCGGACATGTTCGGCTTTTTGGCAATTCCCCCCGGACGGGGGTTTGATTGCCGAAAAGCTGGACATGTCCGGGAAAACCGGACGTATGGTAACCCTAGTGCAATGGCTCAAGCTGGCCTCCCAGCTTTACTAGTAGGGTTCCAGCTCTGCTTCATAGGGCCTTTCTTCTCTGTCCCTTTCTCTCTCCGGAAGCTTCTTTTTTTTCTTCATCTTCACCACAGGGGATGATTTTAGATGTATGACCTGTCTATCATGTCACTTTGCTTATTTTCTCCACCTGGGGTGGCAAACTGATTGTGTCACAGGTGGGGCTGGACCCATCTGCCCTTACAGGGGCAGTTACCCTGGGCCAGTTTTGTGTCATGGTTTCTAGAACCAAGTGCAAGGAGGGAGAGGATGGATGAGGTTTTAAAAAGAGAGAGAATATTATTAGTCACAAGTTAAAGGGCATTTTCATGTGGAAGTGGCACAGCCAGATTAGAAACAGCAGTGGATGGTTTAATAGATGAGAAAAGGTACCTTTTCCCAAATTTTTGCTAAGAGAGGGAAGATTCATAATAATTCTTAATTTTAATATATCTTATCCTAGTCAACCATCCTGCATAGTTTAATCCATTGGTTCACACATACAACCATTAATTTGGTGTAGACTATTGCCCAGTTCAGTTGTAATACATAATAGGAGTAAAAATGCAGCAGTTCAAAACATAATGGATCATTTGGAGTGAGATCTATAACTATTTTTGTTCTCTTTCATGCATTTGTGTTTCATTTTCCCTTCATTAAATTGAATGCTTTGAAAATACCATAGAAGTTTCCAAAATATTTATGCATATACATATATGCTAAAAAGGTGCATCTATCTAGGATGACCAGATGTCCCATTTTTAAAGGGACAGACCTGTTTTTTGGGACTTTTTCTTAAATAGGCGCCTATTACCCCCCCCCCCCCCCCGTCCCGTTTTTTCACAGTTGCTATCTGGTAATCCTACATCTATCCATATACTCTAAGTTATATCAAGGGCCTCAATATATCACAACATTGCTACCCCAACTTAACTATAGGACAGCAATACAATTCAGCATAGGCCACTACTAACATAACCAACAGTAATATAAAACTCTGCAGGAAGCTGTTGGTGTAACTCCCTACAAATAATGGAAATCTGATATTGAAAGAATTTCAAAACCTTGATATGACAAAATATTGCAAGTTTGCATACTTCAAGGAAATATTACATTTTGAAGTTTTATGTGGGGAAAAACGAATCATGTTCTACATTGCTTGTAATGCTATAAAATACACAGAAGCAAGGTTAAGTGAAAAACGGAAGTAATATAAACTATGCTCAACCTGTAATAAGAATAAATATGGTGTGTAAATCTCTACTTAGCCTGATGGGATAGTGAAAACTTTCAATGAACATCAGCTAAAGAAATGAATGAGTAAAAGCATGTAATAGCTATTAGCCAGCTGGCACATCACTAAGGCTTGGCACAGATATAGGAGACCTCCACCACCATGGAAACATTTCACAGATTATTTTGTCTCCCAAGCAAGAAGGAAGAAAATCCCCTGTAGGACAAAATTGGTATTCAGTGGTTAAGACTATCAACTTCTAGGGAAAAAAAGAAGTGGTTGTCACAACTGGAGCAGGGCCACACATATCTGGGCCTCCTTAAAAAGCCACTCATCTATTTTCCCATCTGAAAGGCCCAATATTAAGTGTACAATCTTTTTCTCCTCATGCTACTTTAGACATCTCTGCCATGCCAGATGGGGGAAGTTATAGAGCTACAGGTAAGAGGCTAGTAAGGAATGTGTTTTTGTAGCACTCATAAATTAATGCCAAGGTTAGATTTACCTGTGTCCTGTCCCTTTAAAGATTGAGGATCTGTTGATGGGATCAAAGGGGATAGCTCTGGTTGCAGCAGTAGAAATATATGTGTTCTAAGAGGACTGAGCGGCAATGGGGCTTTCACAAGCTGTATTTGGTTTTTTTTATAGCAAGTTTAATAAACTTTCAGTTTTAAAACTGTCCCTGGTCTGGGAGGGTAGCATTTTGAATGAGCCATAAATGAGGCTTCCTTTTTGAAATAAGTTTATTAAACCAAGTTCTATCTGTTTGGAACTTTTACAGGCAGGACCTTCCACACTCTGGAAAGACAAGCAAGACTCTCTCACACAATATTCTGAGCCTACTGCAAACACACAATGCAATTAGCTGTCCCACCCTATTTCTGAGGGGATAGATGCAATTAGCTAAAATACAAACAAATATATTTTTTTAAAAAATATTCACTTCTGAAGACAACAATTTTCCATATAAATGTTCTTATTTGTGACCAGAACTAAAGTGCCTGGAGAGGAAGGGGCTAAGATATTCCCAAAGAGCTCTGAGCAGGCATAAAGCAGCTAGTAACCAATTCATGCCCGGTGCCACTGGAGTGTGTGGGCCAAATATTACAATATCATTTCATCCTCTCCCTCTTAGGCTGACAACCCATCAGCTGCAGGTGTGAGACCATTGTGTACCCACCGTACGTATGAGGGTTTAGATATCCAGTTATGTACTGTGAGCAAGGGAATATGGGAAAGAGAAGAAAAATATTTAATTTTAACATAGAATCATAGAAACGTAAGGCTGGACAGGATCTCAAGAGATAATCAAATCCAGCCCTTTGCGTTGCGACAGGACCAAATAAACTTAGACCATCCCTGACAGGTGTTTGTCCAACCTGTTTTTAGAAACCTTCAGTGATGGGGATTCTATAACCTCCTTTTGAAGCCTATTTCACAGTTTAACTACCCTTAACATTAGTAAGCTTTTCCTAATATCTAACCTAAATCTCCTTTGCTGCAGATTAAGCCCATTACTTCTTGTCCTACCTTCAGTGGAGAACAATTGATCACTATCCTCTTTATAACAGTCCTTTACATATTTGAAGATTTATTAGGTCCCCCCTCAGTTTTCATTTCTCTAGACTAAACATGCCAGGTTTTTTAGCTTTTCCTCAAAGGTCAGGTTTTCTAAATCTTTTATCATTTTTGTTGCTGTCCTC
This sequence comes from Trachemys scripta elegans, assembly GCF_013100865.1. Taxonomy (NCBI): domain Eukaryota; kingdom Metazoa; phylum Chordata; order Testudines; family Emydidae; genus Trachemys; species Trachemys scripta. The sequence continues at coordinate 64,912,587 of NC_048307.1, read as the reverse complement.
TAGACTCTCTCCAATTTGTCCACAGCTTTCCTAAAGTGTCATGCCCAGAACTGAACGTATTACTCTAGCTGGGGTTTCACCAGTGCCAAGTAGAGGGACAATTACCTTCTGTGTCTTACATATGGTACTTCTGTTAATACACCCCAGAATGATATGAACCTTTTCCACAACCGCATCACATTGTTGACTCACATTCAATTTGTGATCCACTATAAACCCCCAATTCTTTCCTACAGTACTACCACCTAGCCAGATAGTCCCCACTTTGTAGTTGCACATTTGATTTTTCCTAAGGGAAGTACTTTACACCTGTCTTTAATGAATGTCATGGGTCTCCCATTTCTTCTGCCAGATTAATTCAAGTGTCAGTGATTTTTTTACACATTTCAGGGATATTTCTGATGGGCAGCAAAACTGAGTTTATTCACTTGGTACCAAACTTTTCCAGGTGTTCCTTCCATATCCAGTGATTTATTCCACAACATGACCACATCTCAGGAATTAATCATTTCCCATATGAAGTAGCTGATTTAGCTTTCATCTCTAGCACTCTATCCCAATAGGGTTGCATTGGTGAGTTCTTCTGCCTGTAACTAGTACTTGAAAGTTAATGTAACTAATATGCTAGTGGCCATTTGCTCATAATCCTGAGAATACCCTAAGACATCAAGGGGAACATTATTGTGGAGAGGAACTCACAATAGTCTGTCTTCATCAAAATTAGTGGTCCTGCATTTGGAAGGAGTGGGCCTACATATATACAGAGGCATAGTCTGTACAGAGTTAATCACAAAAGGGAATGCTGACTAACAAAAATAATGTAAATCCCATTTTATACTGTACACTTTTATGAAGCCATTACTTGTTTATATTGACAGAACTCTGGGATAACATACTATAATTTATATTTTTTTAATGATAGCTAATTGAACAGCTTTTCTTTTATCACCCCATATCAAAATACCCTTAACATCTTATAGAAATTTTATTCTATCTTACTTTTTGCCTAGTAGGGAATTGTAATCTTTTTATCTGTTTTAAGAAAACATCCTAAAAGCAATAAGGACCAAATTTTCAGAATTGCATGTGTGTAAAAGTGCATACATATAATTCGTGTGCTCAGTCACAAAGATCGGATGTACATCTTTGCATATGGAATTGTGTGCCTGTACACATCCTCATGGTCTTGGAGACGGGGCATAAATTGATGGCATATTTTCTGTACTCTGTCATTGAGACGTTTTTGTCACTACCAATTTACAGTGGACTAGCCTGATTCTGTTATTTAGAATGACACCATAACTGTCAGTCTATTAATGGCATTTACCATTCATACCATCTGCAATATCTATATGGGCAAAAACATCAGCACCTTCCAAGATCCCTTTAAATGAACTTGAATACCTTGAAGTTAGTTAACCTTACCCACTTTCTCTCCCTTCCCCAAAGCAGAGATGTACATCCTTACACTGCCCAGTCAGCCAATGTACCCACATGTTGACAGTCATATCCAAATTATAGCAACACTTAACAAAATGCTGTCTAGTTAAGAACTAGAGAAGAAAACACATAAAAACAAAGCAAAACATTTAAACTTAATTTCATCTAGTCATGGGCTACAAAAACTTGCATTAGAAGACTATAAAACTTAGGTTTATAGTTATCAACCTTTGAACTTGGTAGCTAACACGCTTGAAGGAATCTTTGTTTCCCAGAGCAGGAACCTGTACCAATGAAATCAATGGAAATTTTGACATTTACTTTAATAGGAGTAGAATTAGGCCCTTAGACCCCTGAAGCTGCCTGTTCCCAAATCCCAGCTCCAGTGTGGCAGTGTGCCAGTCTAGTCGATTAACACCCCAAATCCATCTTTTATAATCTGAATCTACGGAGATATTTATACAGAATATATATATTCTTTTGCTTTTGGCAGAAAGACGTCAATGTTTTCAGAAGAGTTTAGGGCATCACTTCATCCTTAATAAAAATAGAACTCTAAGTTTTAAAATTAAATTTCTAAAGTAACATCAGATCTCCACAAATATTGTGTCTTTCAACTCCCCTCTGTATATTGTATTTGAAAAGACCTTTCCTCCAGTGTAGAATATTCCTTTAAAAATGCACTTGGAAGACTTCCGTCTGTCTCTAAGGATGTTTGGGTAAACATTTTCGTTCAAGCAATTTTGTTTAGCATGGTAATTCAATCTCTACCGCGGGGGGGCTCTTTCTGCACAGGATGCCTGCCCACAGCTCTACCTGCAAAGTTACATTACAACAGACTTCATATTCACTGCTAACTTATAGAGAACTCTAACTCACAAAGTAGGCACAATCATCTGTCATAGCCAGCTGTAAAAAAAATACAGTATAGATTTTTTCTTACTTCAAGCTAAAAATTGCATGTAGCCACCATTCTTCAATAGTTTAATATCACACTTAATTATCGACATCGTTAAGTTAGGAAATCTGTTTTATTTTGGGATCAGTGGGCACAGGCTGTATTTGTCAGCTCATTTAAAACAGATAACTAGACTTGGAGTGTGACTTTCATATAATGGGACGAAGTGGAGAGTGCTACTGTATTTCAAAGGAAAGGTGAAACAATAGTGATCATGCTGTGAACTGAATAAACAGAGAGTCTATGAAGTGATTTACAATTCTCATTGAAGTCAGCATGCAACAAAGTCCATCTCTTTTGTTGTGGTAGTGATTAGTGAATATAGTTGACCTACAATACCTACTGTGTTTAATCCAATGTTTTTCATATAAAGCTAAAGGCTGAACTCACAATGTATTTATTTCTTTGATACCATTCCAAGTTTTTCAGAGAGATATATCTCTCTGCACACTGAATTAACTGAAGGGGTGTATATAATTTAGAAGGTAACACAAAACAGTAATTATTTGTAAAGTAATAGTACAGACCTAGTCCTGTTTGTCTTCTGATGAAAGGAATACTAGTAAAATAGTCCCAAGTGTGAGAATAATAAAGCCATAGTAAAATAAACTTGAAAACAGTGTCTCAGATTTTCCAAGCCACCAAAGAGATTTGGATGCTCAACTCCCATTAATTTTAATAGGAAGTTGGCATCCAAATCCCTTTTCAGCTTTGAAAATCTCAGTCATAAAGATCTTTTCAATTCACATCTTTTATTTAAAGATTAAAGATAACTGACAGTCTCTGGAGAACCAGAAAATCTACAGACTCAACATTTATTAGCATGTCAGTAATAGTACTGGTGATTATTATTATCATCCTCATCATTCATTATTTGTTCTTGGTAATGCCCACAGTGTGATGGGTGCTTTCTGAACACTAAAGAAGGCATGGTCTCCATCCTCAAAAGTTCACGCCCAAAAAGGACAAAATAAAGTAACAGACAGATGGAGAGAAAGGGAAAAGAGGACAACAGACAAGGACAGCGGACAAGTGGTGGAATGGCAGTGGCCATGTCCCAATAACAAAGGTTTAGTGACATTTTATATATTTTAAATAGATACACACACATAAACACACAAATGTACAGGCAACCCCAGATACAACCATTATGTTATATTTACTTTTAGGTGTATTTTTCAGGTGAAATGAGCTTTCGGGAGGGATTTGATTGGCTTGGATCACCACCTCCCATGGAAATACCCACTAGAGCAGGTCTGCGTATGTCATGGCAGTGCTCTTGCCCCCACTCTCTGCACAAACCTGTCAAGGTTCCCCCCATACACTGCTCCCTTTGTAATCCCTTCCAAAGAGAGGTGGGTTCCCTTATGCAGAAGGAACCATACGAGTTAGTATAGTCACAGAGTGTATTAACTTTCTCCTGTCTTTTTGCAGGAGTCTTGGGGTGGGAGCACATATAGGGACAGTGTTGTGGAGTTGGTTAAATCCCCTTCCCCATGTGGGAAGTGCCGAGGCACACAGAGGATGCCCTCCAAGCCTTTAATATCCAACGTGCACGCATGTATCCTAGGGCTAGTCTACACTGGGAACTTACATTGGCATGGCTACATCTCTCAGGGGTGTGAAAAATCCATGCCCCTGACAGATGTAGCTATGCCAATCTAACTCCCAGTATAGATGGTGCTAGACTGAGGGAAGAATTCTTCTGTTGACCTAGCTACAGCCTCTTTGGGAGGTGGATTACCTCCATGATGGGAGAACCTTCCTGTCAGCATAAACAGTGTCTACAACTGAAGCGCTACAGTGATGCAGCTGCAGTGCTGCAGCTGTGCAGCTATAGTGGTTTAAGTGTTACTCCTGGGGGAATTTTGCACCACTGCATATGCACAGAATGTATGTCCCCCGCAGATTTCTTTGTTTTCCCGCAAAAAAAAAAAAAGACTTTCTGATGGGGAAGCAAAGGGAAACCACAAAAGCGGTCATGCGACCCTCCCCAGCAGTATGTTGTGGGTGCCTAGGGCAGCCGGCAGAGAGGTAAATCACTGTGGGGTGGGGGCGGGAGTGGGGAAAACACAGCTGGTGGCTCCAACCCTGTGCTGGGCTCAGCTGCTAGTCTTGGCTAGGCTGGGGAGGATGGGGCATCCTCTTTCCCTGTACGGCATCCGGGGCTAGGTCAGACCCCCAGATTTCTCCCCTAGCTGTAAGAAGCTCTGCAAACACCCCAACCCCATGCTTACTGCACCCATCGCTCCTCAGCTGCAGTGGGAGGGATCACTTTACAGGGAGCTGCTCCCCCAACTGTCCAACCCCTGTGCATCCAGACACCCTCATGCCCAGACCCTCCCGCTGAACCTCACACCCCCTCACCAAGACCCCCCTGATGAGCCCTACTCCTCCTGCACCTGGATCACCCCAACAAGCCACCTACACCCGGATCCCCTCCTCCCCAATGAGCCCCAACCAGCTGCACCTGGATCCCAGCCCCACTGAGTTCCATTCCCCCAGCATATGGAACCCCCCACCCACTGAGACTCCCACACCCAGACCACCCTGCTGAGCTCTATCCCCTCCACCACACTCAGACCCTCTGCTGAGCTCTATCCCCTCCACCACACTCAGACCCTCCGGCTGAGCCCCAACCACTTTCACCTGGACCCCTCCCCCACACCGTCCCATTACCATTGCACCCAGAACCTCCCCCCCAACAATCCCCTGTGCATCCAGACCCTCCCCACCTGGATCACCCTCTGAGCTCCCCACACCCAGATTGTCTCACAGAACCTTTCAACTCACACCTGGATTCCCTCCACACTCAGCCCCTCTACACTGGTGGCTCATAATCATCCTGTGATCAACCAATATTCCCAGGTCTCTCTCCTCCTCTGTCATTTCCAACTTATAAATCCCTAGCTAATACCAAAAATTCTTGTTGTTAGTCTCTAAGTGCATGACCTTGCACTTTGCACTATTAAATTTCAGCCCATTTGTACTCCAGTTGCTTAAGCTAGCCACTTATCAAAAGAAACTACAGTTCAGTGGCAACTCTATGGAAGGAGGTCAACCTTAAGAGAAATTAGAAGGGAAAATACATAGATTTTAAAAAACCCTGTTGAAACTAATTATTTTTGCCAAAAGTAAAAACTCACTTGAACTTTGTGCATTTTCAAGGTTTTCTTACTAAAAATCCTGTGGGTTTTATTTGTAATATAAATTCAAGCTGAATACTATAGAGTAACTCTGTACTAGAAGTAAAGTAAACAATCTTTCCATATAATGGGCCAAATTCTGCTCCGAGCCATTTCAGTGTATAATAACTCCTCACTTAACGTTGTAGTTATGTTCCTGAAAAATACGACTTTAAGTGAAATGATGTTAAGCGAATCCAATTTCCCGATAAGAATGAATGAAAATGGAGGAGGGGAGGAGAGGGGAGGGGGCTAGGTTCCAGGGAAATTTTTTTTTGCCATAGAGTACAGTACAGTACTTGGGAGGTGCCCCCGCCTTACCCCACACAGGCACAGCCCACTGGCACTGGAGACAATGAGGCAGGCAAGGAGGCTGAAGGTGGTGTAAGGTAGGAGAAGCAGGTTGCACAGTGGCAGCTTCCCCTACTCTGCAAGCACCAGGGGTGGGGGGTTCAACCCTCGGCCTGCCCACTCCCTTCCCCCAAGCTCCCACCCTTAACCTGCCTCTTCTTCCCCCCTCCTCTCCTCACCCTTTACTCCGCACACCGTGTCCTCGCTCCTCCCCCCTTACTCCTGCCCACGGCAATCAGCTGGCTTGCTGTGTTCAGGGGGAGAGGGAGGTGGGAGGAGTGAGGACTCGGCACGCAGCCTCCCCCCTCCCTCCCACCCGCAGCAGTCAGCTGGTTTGCGGCATTCAGGAGGCAGGGGAGGGAGGGGGAGCCTGTGCGCCGAGTCTTCGCTCCTTCCCCCCTCCCTCCTGAATGCCACAAGCCAGCTGATTGCTGCGGGCAGGAGGCTGGGGGAGGAGGGGGAAGGCGCTGATCCGAGGAGTCTGCCAGCGGCCGGAGGTGCTGTGGGGGGCTGGGTGTGTGTGTGTGTGTGTGTGTAAGGGAGCTATGGACAAAGCAGGCAGCCAAACAACTTTATAGTGAAGCATTGCACAACTTTAAACGGAACATGTTCTGTAATTGAGCAGGGACGTAAGATCGAAACAGCGTTAAGCGAGAGGACGTTAAGTGTTGAGTTACTGTACAGCCATTGGTTTCAATAGATTAACTCTGTATTTACACTGGGGAAATTCAGAGCGGATTTTAGCCCACCAATGTTCAATATACACATAGATTGTTGTGGATTTTCAAAATGTTGCCAGTATTTGCTTATATAGATCTTGGGAACTGCACACAGAAATAGATCCACAGGATTTTTTTCAAGATATCCCAAATACAGGGTCTCATCCTGGACCAGGAAGCAAAGCATGAATAAACAGGTTTTGAAATGTGGGGCAGCAGTACACAGCATGCATGGGTTTCCCCCCATACCTACAATACCCTCACTTCCACCACCTCTACAGTCCATCTGAGACGCTGTATGCAGAGGGCTGCAAATGCAATGGGTGTGTTCTGCAAACTGGAAATGCACCACTTCCATTGCTTCTGACCCAAAATGTCTGATTAAGTGGTCATAGCATGCAAATGCTACATGAGTTTTTTTCAACCCGGTTCAAAAATGGATAGGGAATGGGTGCAAAAAGTTGCACAAATTTTATATTATATACAAGTTGGCTACCATGACAAATGAAATTTTCACTAAAACAGGTTAGGTGTTATAAAAAACACTTTCATAACAACAGTGCCTGCCTTCACTTATTTTTGCTGCTAAAATACCTTATTGTTTGGATTAAAGGGAGGATATTTATAAGGTGAAAGCGACTGTGTACAAGATGGCAAATTGACAGGAATCCTGTAGCAAATTCCTCTGAACCTCATAGGGAATTGAATTTTAGATAAACATAATTTGAATATACCATTTTGGAATGAGAAAGAGATTTGGAAAGTAAAACACAGGATCACTACTTCTATTCCAAGGCTTTCAAGATTAATTTAGTTTTTAAAAGTGTTGCAGAAAACACCTAGCTAAACTGGCCAATGGGGGATAGGAGGTTGGGTTCTGAACTGACTGAGATGGGAGTTCTGTGGAGCCAGTGCACTCAGGACCTCGGGTGAAAGGCGTTGCATTGTTCTAAAGAGATGCTCTCTGAGTAGCCCAGGAGGTCACAAGTCTGGAGGGAGTTGCAGCCAATGGGAAGTGCCAGCTGGTCATGAAATGCCTGATTTTCTGCTGCCCTGTACCTGGTGTAATCATGTACAGCACAGTAAAGGAAATGCAAAGTGGGTGTACAATGCTACCATTCTGCTTTAGTAGTATTTACACCCTCTTTAATGTAAAATCCTACATAAGGTGCAGGGCACTGGAGAATTAGGCCTGAAGGCTTTTTGACGATGGCATAGCAAATAAATAGGGGATCTGATCCCAGAGATCCCTCCCCTGCAAATCCCTTCAATACTCAGTTGTTATCATCAACAGCACACTAAATGTGACTAACATATGATTATGTGTCATATTTCTTTGAAATAAGCAAATAGAAAGTAGACTAGTGGAATTCCTTACTGGTGACTACACTAATGGAATGACTTATTATGACTTATTTCCTCTTATTCATTTTTGAATACTTTATTTAAAGCCCTGTTTGTAATGCAAATTATATTAGTGGGAAGATAGAAAAATACACATCTACCTAAAAGCTTGGTGAAATATTTGCATGATTTCTGAAAACTACTATATATGAGTCTGGATATTGCCGCATGAATTTGGAGGTAAAATATTGTAGTCTGGTTCTATGAATATAATTGTTCAGCTACCAAAATTGACTGATCACCATTATGGCTTGAAAAAGCAATGATATATCTCATGCTATAATCAGTCTTGAAGCGGTCCAGAAATATACAATAAAGAAACAGAGAAAGAACAAATTATCTTCCATAGAATGCAAGAAACATTTAAAAATGAAAATAATTTTACTAACCAACCATAATTTTGAAGTAGATAAATGGGAAAAGAGCAACCTAGTGTATATATTACCAGCATTTTAATTATGTATTTCATGTTGAACTTTAACCGTTTCCTTTTGAAGAATATCCTTACTTAGTTCTATAAAACAACAATGAATGAAGGCGCATTGTAAATCGGAGTGCTTTGTAAAAGTTTTGAACATCCGCAGATCAGTTAGGATTTATATAAGGAGCTGATTCTGTGAGGTGCTGAGAACTTCTTCAAAATGCTTGGTGTCTTCAACTCCCATTCACCTCAATGGGAGCTGAGACAACTCACCACCTCCCCAGATCAATCCGTTACTCGCTTGGAGTCTGATTTTCAGAAGTAATGAATGCCAGCCGTTCCAGCTATAATGAAGGGGTGGTGCTGGTGACCAGCTCCTATAAAAATTAGGCTCTCACTGTGAGATATCAATACATCTACATTGGTATTATTCATGGTGCAGGTAATGTTGTCTATAGTTAAAATTGCCCAACACTTTCCATTATAAGATCTTGTTTTCAGTTGCTTATAATTTTCACAAAATTAAACCATTTTCCATCCCAGGTGTCTGCCTAAGGCTGAACTATTTTGGAAAGTTTCAGCTAAAATAGTTTAGTTTCATCTCAGAATGGAATTAGGGAGAAGTACATTGTTTTTTAAGATGGGGAAAAAAACATTCTTACAGCCATTTTGTCGAGAAGCCTAGCAACTCCATGCTTTGGAGCAGGGTCTTAAATTTCTCGTGGAAATTGCCCTGGTATCAAGGATGTGCCCTTTGCTGTCCCTGTGAAAAATCTACCCGAAGTTGGACACGTCATAAGCCACTGAAAAATCTCAGTTGACACATCTCAGTGGAGACTTAGGCCTGGTCTACACTAGGAGGTTATGTCGAATTTAGCAGCATTAACTCGAATTAACCCTGCACCTGTCCACACAGCGAAGCTATTTATTTCGACATAGAGGTCTCTTTAAATCGATTTCTGTACTCCTCCCCGACGAGGGGAATAGCGCTAAATTTGACATGGCCATGTCGAATTAGGGTAGGTGTGGATGGAATTCGACGCTAATAGCTCCGGGAGCTATCCCACAGTGCACCACTCTGTTGACGCTCTGGACAGCAGTCCGAGCTCAGATGCTCTGACCAGCCACCAGCCACACAGGAAAAGCCCCGGGAAAATTTGAATTCCTTTTCCTGTCTGGCCAGTTTGAACCTCATTTCCTGTTTGGACATCGTGGCGAGCTCAGCAGCACTGGCAACAATGCAGAGCTCTCCAGCAGAGGTGACCATGCAATCGCAGAATAGAAAGAGGGCCCCAGCATGGACTGATCAGGAAGTCTTGGATCTGATCGCTGCAAGGGGCAATGAGTCCGTGCTTTCGGAGCTGCGATTGAAAAAACGGAATGCGAAGATCTATGAGAAGATCTCAAAAGCCATGACGGAGAGAGAATACAGTCGGGATGCAACGCAGTGCCGCGTGAAAATCAAGGAGCTGAGCCAAGCGTACCAGAAGACCAAAGAGTCAAACGGACGCTCCGGATCCCAGCCCCAGACATGCCGTTTCTACGAGGCACTGCATTCCATTCTAGGTGCGGCCGCTACCACTACCCCACCACTGTCCGTGGACTCTGACGATGGGGTATTGTCGACGGCCGCTTCCTCGGAGCTGTTCGCGGATGGGGAAGATGAGGAAGGAGATGAGGAGGACGAGGCAGTCGACAGCGCTTTCAATGCTGATTTCCCTGACAGCCAGGATCTCTTCATCACCCTCACGGAGATCCGCTACCAACCCTCCCAAGGCAGTAACCCGGATCGTGAATCAGGGGAAGGATCAGTAGGTAAGTGTTTTAAATATTTATTTTGAACAGAATAGGAATGGTATCTTAACAATGGGTTTTTCATGATTAGTTTGCCCTAGGCGTTTTAATTTTTAGTCCTTGCCAGTGCAGCTACTGGAAAATTCTGTCAATATGTCTGGGGATAGAGCAGAAATCCTCCTGGGACATCTCCACGAAGCTCTCCTGGAGGTATTGTGAAAGCCTTTGCATCAGGTTCCTGGGGAGAGCGGCCTTATTGCATCCTCCATGGTAGGAAACTTTTCTGCGCCAGGCTAGCAGCAAGTACTCCGGGATCATTGCCTCACAAAGCATGGCAGCATACGGCCCTGGTGCTTGCTGGCATTCACACAGCATGCGCTCTTTCTCGGTCTCCGAAATCCTCATCAGAGTGATATCACTCATGGTGACCTGCTTTGAATTAGGGGAATGTTAGTATTGGGACTGCTTGCCTGTTCCTTTACATAACTGTAACCGGCGGTTTACAGCCAGGCGGTGGAGGCGGGACAGGGGTAGCATGCAGGGATCTTTCCCGGGGACAGCCGCGAGGGGGGTGGGACAGGGGCAGAGTTCATGCTGGCCGGATTGCTGGCAGCAGGAACTGGCCAACGCTAGGAGCATTGCTTGGAATGTGAAAGGAGGGCAATGCTATAAATTAAGCTTTAAGCAGCCAAAAGTCTACGGCTTACCATGTCCGCCTGCTAGCCGAATTCCGTTGTCTGGCCCCGCTTGTGTGATCTGTACAGCAAGACCCCAGGCACTTAATGGGAAGGCCGAAAATTCGACCTTGTACTGAGTGCGCATGTGATAGGTAATGTGCATGGTCTTGTTCACAGAGAAAGACTATATTCATTGATCGCAAAACTGTATCTTTGTGAGGAATTCACTCCCTTTTTCCCATCCCTCAGCTGCGAGTGTCTCCTGAGCAACCCCGGCATCCCCCTCCCAGAGGCTGGCGCAGATCAGGCGACGAAAGAGAAGGACACGGGACGAGATATTCTCAGAACGTATGCACTGCTCCCGAGCTGAGGCGGCACAGCAGACCCAATGGAGGGAGAACATGTCGCAATACCAGCGATCACACAGCGAACGGGAGGACAGGTGGCAGCAGGAAGACCAGCAGGTGACTCAAACGCTGCTTGGACTAATGAGGGAGCAAACGGACACGCTCCGGCGCCTTGTAGATGTTCTGCAGGACCGGAGGAAGGAGGACAGAGCCCCGCTGCATTCTATCTCTAACCGCCCTCCTCTGCCACAAAGTCCCATCCCCCCCTCACCCAAAGTCCCAAGAAGGAGGGCTGGCAGGGGCCGTGAAAACAGTCACTCCATCCCTGCAGACTGCTCAAGTAGCAGAAGGCTCTCATTCCCAAAGATTTGATAAGTCCTTTCCTTCACTCCAAAAGCACCTCACCCAAGCCCCCATCCCAGTTTCATCCCCTAACTGTGTAGTTGTTAATAAAAAATAAGTTTCTGTTAATTACTGTTTCCGTCATGTTCTTTTAGAGGAGAGTGTGTTTGAAGGGGGAGAAGAGGGGTGATAATTGGAGAGGACAGTCATCTTTACCAGGGTACAGACACGGGGTCAGGTTCAGCAGAAGGTCACACACACATTGCAGTCACTAGGCACCCTGGTCAGTCTGGGAGGTGGTTTTCATGTTCTGTGTGTGGGGGCTATGTGAGTTTGTGGCGGGGGAGGGCGGTTACAGATCTTATGCAGCGGTCCTTAGCCTGGATGACAGCGCCACGCAGCAGGGGATCTGTAACCGCCCTCCACCGCCACAAAATCACATAGCCCCCACACACAGAGTCCTGAAAAGGAGGGGTGGCAGGCTCCTTTGAAACAACCAGTCCACCTTTCCATCACTACACTCGCTCCCCACCACAGTCTGCATCCCAGTTTCAACACTTTACCACGAAATCCTTAATAAAGAAAACAGTGTTAATGAACAAAGTTTCATTTATTTTATTTTTAAAGGTGTGTTGGAAGGGGGGGGAAGGGGGTTGGTAACTGGAGAGGATAGTCAACATTAACTGGGTAAAGAAATAGGGGCAGGTTCAGCTTCTGTTTAAACAAACTTAATAGTCACAGGTTACCCTGCTCACTCTGGGGAACCTAGCTTTCAAAGCTTCCCGGATGCACAGCGCGTCCCACTGGGCTCTTCTAATCGCCCGGCTGTCTGGCTGGGCGTAATCAGCAGCCAGGCGATTTGCCTCAACCTCCCACCCTGTCATAAACGTCTCCCCCTTGCTCTCACATAGATTGTGGAGCACACAGCAAGCTGCAATAACAATGGGGATATTGGTTTCACTGAGATCAGAGCGAGTCAGTAAGCTTCTCCATCTCCCCTTCAGACATCCAAAAGCACACTCCACCACCATTCTGCACTTGCTCAGCCGGTAGTTGAAGAGTTCTTTTTCACTGTCCAGGGCGCCTGTATAGGGCTTCATGAGCCAGGGCATTAGCGGGTAGGCTGGGTCCCCGAAGATCACTATAGGCATCTCCACATCCCCAACAGTTATTTTGTGGTCCGGGAAGTAAATACCTTCCTGAAGCCGTCTAAACAGACCAGAATTCCTGAAAATGCGAGCATCATGAACCTTGCCCGGCCATCCGACGTTGATGTTGATAAAACGTCCCCTATGGTCCACCAGTGCTTGCAGCACCATTGAAAAGTAGCCCTTTTGATTAATGTACTGGCTGGCCTGGTGGGCCGGTCCCAGGATAGGGATGTGAGTTCCATCTATAGCCCCACCGCAGTTTGGGAATCCCATCGCAGCGAAGCCATCTATGATCACCTGCACGTTTCCCAGGGTCACTACCTTTGAGAGCAGTAGCTCAACGATTGCGTTGGCTACTTGCATCACAGCAACCCCCACAGTAGATTTGCCCACTCCAAATTGGTTCGCGACTGACTGGTAGCTGTCTGGTGTTGCAAGCTTCTAGAGGGCTATGGCCACTCGCTTCTGGACAGTCAGGGCTGCTCGCATCCGGGTGTCCTTGCGCTTCAGGGCAGGGGACAGCAACTCACGAAGTTCCAGGAAAGTTCCCTTACACATCCCAAAGTTTCGCAGCCACTGTGATTCATCCCAAACCTGCAGCACTATGCGGTCCCACCAGTCTGTACTTGTTTCCCGGGCCCAGAATCGCCGTTCCACAGCATCAACATGACCCATTGCCACCATGATGATCACGGCGCAGGGTCCCGTGCGTTGTGAGAGGTCTGTGCCCCTCTCAGACTTAATGTCCTCTCCGCGCTGCCATAGCCTCCTCGCCCGATTTCTCAGCATCTGCCTCTGAAAAAGGTGGATGATAAGGTGCGAGGTGTTGACAACGGTCATAACTGCAGTGATGATCACAGTGGGATCCATGCTCGCAGTGCTGTGGCGTCCGTGCTGTCAATCACCAGAAAAGTGCGCAAACTGATTGCCCGCCGGCGCTTTCACGGAGGGAGGGTGGGAGTGAGGGCTGAATGATGACAGTTACCCCAAACCACCCTCAACACATTTTTTGCCCCAGCAGGCATTGGGAACTCGACCCAGAATTCCAGTGGGCAGCGGGGACTGCGGGAACGGTGGGATAGCTGCCCACAGTGCACCGCTTCCAATGTCGACGCTTGCCCCATTAGTGTGGACTCACAAAATCGAATTACTGTCCTTAGTGTGGAAACACACATTCGACTTTGTAATATCAGTTCCACAAATTCGCTTTAAGTAAAATAGAACTACTCTCGTAGTGTAGACATACCCTCAGAGTTTGGTAGCTAAATTCTCTGAAGAATCTGGCTGCACCATGCAACATCCCTGGGATGGAGAGGGATCTTCTCTGAAAATGATTCTCACATCTGCCTGGGAATGCTATGGAACTGGAACTGAGAATAGGGAGACAGTCTCCCCTGTGCATTCAATGCTCCCCAGGCAGAAGATAGGGGAAAACAGGAACAAGTGGAAGGGCAGAAGCAGGGCACATGGGCAGGAGCTGGGAGGGGGCTGAAAGGGGCAGTGGGCAGGAGAGGGGCAGAAGCCAAGCGGGATATGGTAACCTAAATTCTGGCATTTCATTATTTTGGTCTGCTTGATTTTGCAACCATAATATTCTTTTAATGTAGGGTTTGTTTGTTTGTTTGTTGTTGTTTGTTAATGTAATATAATTCTAAAATATCTCATATAAGAAAAGCAGAATAACCACCACTGAACACACAACCAGGTAGGCTAAGGCCTTGTCTACACTACAGAGTTTTGTGGACGCATGTTAAGCCAACAATCAAAAACTGGTACAATTCCATCGCTTGTGCATGTTCACACAACACTCCTTCTGTTGGCAGAGTGCGTCCATAGTTGGTGCTCTAGCACAGACAGTCAGAACAGTGCATTGCAGGTAGCTATGCCACTGTGCTATTCACCACCTTCTTCAGCTAGGAGTTGTGGGAAGGCGGAGTTGATCACAGTGCATCATGGGTGCGAGCTCAACATCCCGTGATGCAGTTCTTTCCATCTTAGCATTCCATGGACTTCTGATTGTTTCGTGGCATTTTTCAATGGCCCCTGTTTACTGTGTGCCCGCCATCTGTGTCTGACAGGATGGATCCCACACTACTCTCTACTGTTGCAATAACTGTTATGAACACATCATGAATGTTCATGCAGTATATCATGAGCTCCCAATCTGAACAAGAATCAGAGTTGCCTGACCTGCTGTGTGCCATGGAAAGAAACAACACCAGATTACTTTTGCATTCACGGAGCAGCTAACATGGTGGACCGTTGCTTTTGGGCTTGGGAAACAAGCACTGAGTGGTGGGATTGCATTGTTATGCATGTCTGGGATGACAAGCACTGGCTGCAGAACTTTCGGATGCGGAAAGCCACCTTCCTGGAACTGTGTGCGGAGCTCACCCCAGCACTGCAGTGCAAGGACACCAAAATGAGAGCTGCCCTCTCAGTGGATAAGTGCACGGTGATTGCTGTGTGGAAGCTGGTGATTTTAGACTGCCATTGCTTGGTCATGAATCAGTCTGGAGTTGGGAATTCGACCATTGGGGATGTGTAAACGCAAGTGTGCAGGGCCAATAATTGCATCCTGCCATGAAGGACTGTGACTCTTGGCAGTGTGCATGAAATAGTGGATAGCTTTGTGGTAATGGGATTCCCTAACTGTGGAGGGGCGATAGATGGCATGTATATTCCAATTTTGGTCCCGGACCATCTTACGATAGAGTACATCAATAGAAAGGGGTACTTCTCTATGGTATTGCAGGAACTTGTGGATCACTGTGGGCATTTCACTGACATCCCTACAGGGTGGTCCGGGAAGGTGTATGACGCACACATCTTCAGGAACACTGGCCAGTACAGAAAGCTCCAAGTGGGACTTTCTTTCCAGACCAGAAGATTCCAGTGGGAGATGATGAAGCGTATTGCTTACTCCCATGGCTCATGAAGCCTTACATGGGAAACCTGCACAGCAGCAATGACTGCATCAACAATAAGCTGAGCAGGTGCAGAATGACCATAGAACGTGCCTTTGGCAGATTAAAAGCACGCTGGTGCTTCCTTTATGGTAGGTTAGACCTAAATGAAGAAAACATCCCCATGGTCATAACAGCCTGTTGCATGCTCCATAATATTTGTGAGGCTAAGGGTGAAAAGTTTCCCCCGGGATGGAGTGTGGAGGCAGATTGGCTGGCTGCTGAGTTTGAGCATCCAGTTACCAGGGCTATTAGAGGGGCACAATGGGGGTTATTCAAATCAGGGAGACTTTGAGGCAACATTTTGATAATGAGCACCAGTAATGTGTCTTTCTATACAGCACTCTGGACGCTTTGTTAATTTTCTGCCTTGCATGAAAACTGTGATGATTCCTGACCGGGATTTGTAGCCAGCAAATGACCAAACTGCCACTATGTATTACTACCAGCAGCAACGACCACGTACAGGAGACAAAGAAAGATTGGTTACCTTTCAGAGAGTTCGTTTTTATTAAATACCGATTGACAAAACACAAAAAAGGCTTGGTGGGAAGGGAGATAACAGTGCAGGGCAGTGTAGGCACTCATAGCTGTGTACAAGTCCAGCTATCATTTTGGAAGCTGTCCAAAAGGATGGAGTGAATGGGGTACTGAGACATTCCAGGAAGGAATGTGTTGGAGGAATTTGGGGAGGGCATGGAAAGAAGTTCTGTATCGACTGTGGGTTTGGGGGGGGGAGGCAAGCACGCATGTGTTCTACCGAAGCGTGACCAGGGACTTGACCATCTGTTTGCTCCTCCATCACTTTTATCATCCGCACCTGGCCCTTTACTATGCACTCCTCACTCTCCTTTCTGTCCTGCCTTTCTAAATTTTTCCTTCAGGGTCTCTCTCCACTCCCTCCATTCTCTTTTTTCAGCCTCTGAGGATTGGAGCACCTCTTGGAAGATGTCCTCTTTACTCCACCTTGGTCACTTCCTTATCTGGCAGAGGTGCTCTGCTGGTGTGTAGGGGGTTCTCCTGAAGGCCACATCTGCAGAAGCATAAGAAACAATACACAGAAGCATGATCGTTAGTTCATGCACAGCATTGAATCACTGTAGTAAAATATACCACTTTTAACATACCAACTACTTTGTCTCTGTCTCTTGGCAAGCGCCCATCTTAGTGAATACCTTGAACATGGTGAGTATGGCCTGGGTGGGGGTTGGGCATTCCAGATAGGGAAAAGAGTCGAGGTGATTTTTTAAGGGGACCACTGCAGGTGATTTCAGACAATATTGTAAATTCTGCCACCATTTTCCACAGGCAGGAGTCATTGAAACAATATCTCACTCCTGAGGGTAAGCAAGGATTCAAAGGTGTATCTCCTGCATGAGTGCAGTTTCAGACCCGGTCCCCATGCTGCTCACCTGTGTGCTGCTTTGGTCCCTGCACAAGTGATTGCCAAGTTGTGTGGGAATGTTTCCTACAATGGGGGAAGGAACAAAACAGCTCTGCCAAGGAACCTTCAGCAGAGGTTTGGTGAGTACCTCCAGGAAAGTTTCCTAGAGATCTCTCTGGAGAAGTCCCATGAAATCTTGGTGTTCATTAACATGCTGTTCCACTGCACTGCTTAGCTGCACAGGGAAACATAGCTAGTCTTGTGCATTTCTATCCCTTCACAGACTTCTAGAATATACAGAGCAAAGGACGTCTCTACCTCATATAACTAAGCAGCATCAACTCAAAAAGATCACTTACCAGGGCTCTCCTCTCCTGCATCATGTACGCCAGAGATGGACTGCGGGGACTGGCTAGACCCCTCTTGGAGTGGCAAAGTCCTGACTCTCCGCATCACTGAACAATCCTGCCATGTGCTCCACATTGTCCTCCAACTCAACCTCCTTGTCCATGACTTCGTCCTTGGGGTTAGGTCCACTGGCTGCCACCTCCAGCCCCACCAAAGTATCCATGGGTCTCTTGATGGTGGAGGTGGGGTTGCCACCAAAGATGGTGTCCAGCTCCTTATACAAGCGACGGGTCTTTGGCGCAGCACCAGAGTGACAGTTTGCCTCCCTTGCCTTCTGGTATGCCTGCCTCAGCTCCTTTATCTTTGCATGGCACTCCTGTGCATCCCGTTTGTAGCTCTTATCCAACAAGCCACAAGAAATCTGCCCATAGGTATCTAAGTTCCTACAGCTGGAGCAGAGCTGGGACTGTACAGCCTCCTCTCCACACAGTGCCAGCAGATTCAACAACTCAGCGTTTGCTGCATGGAGCCGCCACGGTCAGGTGGAAAGATGCGATGTGAGCTGTCCACACTGAGCAAAGAGGAAGTGATATTTCAAAAATCCCCATGCCTTTAAAGGCTGAGGGGCAGATGCCTGTGTACTTGGGTGCAGGACAGTGGAGTTTGAACTGCTGAACAGAGCACTCAGGATGGGCATTGTGGGACATCTCCTGGAGGCAATTTACAGTGACATAACCAAGTGTGGGGTCTACCCTGACACTTCGTCAATATAAACTTTGCTGCAAAAAGCTCTACCTCTCATCGAGGTGATTTTATTTGTCGGCAGAAGCAGCATTGTAGTGTACACCCCTCCACTGTTTTGTCGACTAAACCTGACTTTTGTTGACAAAACCATGTAGTGTAGACAAGGCCTAAGGGCACATTTAGTATTTCCCTGGTAATCGCCTTGTGTCTAGTTGCTATATGTCTGGGGATTGGGGCTTTGAGCAGGGGGTTGGACTAGATGACCTCCTGAGGTCCCTTCCAATCCTGATAGTCTATGATTCTATGTGGCTATCAGGTTGGTGCAGTCTGCGACTCAATCCTGGACAGAGAGTGGGAGGAGTTTGATAAGCACAAACTTAATTCAGCCATCTCAGAGTGGGGGTGCTTCCCTGATGAGTAGAGGAAACCTTCACAGCTGCAGACCCGTAACACTGCAAAATGCAGAAGAGAACCACAAAAACAATTCAAGAGCTGGAGAAAATGCCTTACAGTGGGAGACTCAAAAACATAAAGAACTGAATATTTAGCTTATCAAAAAGAAGACTGAGAGGTGACTTGATTACAGTGTGCATGTATCTTCATGGGAAGAAAATACCAGATACTAAAGGGGTTTTTAATTTAACAGAGAAAGGCATAACCAAAACTGATGGCTGGAAGATGAAACCAGACAGATTCTAATTAGAAATTAGACACACACTTTTAACGGTGTAAGGGACTGACCATTGGTATCAAGGGAAGTGGTGTATTCTTCATCTCTTGATGTCCTCAAATCAAGACTGGATGCCTTTCTGGAAGGTATGCTTTAGTTATTAAACACAAGTTATTGAGCTCAATACTGGGTGAAATTTAATGGCCTGTGATATAAAAGAGGTCAGCCTAGATGATCAACAAGTCCCATCTGACCTTAATACCTAGGAATCTATCACACTGTTGATGACTCTGTGCTGTGGATGCTCCAGGGCTCTGGATTTGACAACTAAATTATTTGACAACTAAATGAGACTCCCTTAACATTGTACAGACATTTTTATATGTGTTAAGTTTTTTTAAGAAAAATAATGTATGTAGGAAATGTTTCTTAATGGACTCTTGTGTTGGGGCTTCACCTCTTTCAGGTTTTGACCCTTAATGCTCACATTTCCATTATCTTTTCTCATTACCGCTTCTAGAAGCTCTAGCTATTTTGGGACATCCATGCTTGATCCTCTTGGGAACCTCTTTCAAATATTTCCTGATTAGTACAAATATCCTTTCTGGGACATTACATAATAATTTAATCTCATTCCAACCATTTTAAATACTTCAACAGAAACAGCCAAATACAACTGACTCAACCGTGTTTTTTTACTTCTATTACAAAATTCTAATACTATCTATTACTGATAGATCCCCGCCATTCTTTTCCCCTCACTCCCTCTTGTTTTAGAAGTTAAAGATAGTATCATAAATTGTCAGCATTCCGTTGATCTGACATATTGCCAGATCAATTAAATCTTGATCAATTAAATTATTAAATTTTAATGCCTGCTGCAAATAATTTTGCTAAAACATTTGCTTAATGTGCTTAATAAAGTAATAGGTTTACATGACTCACAAAGTCCTTGGTTCCAATTTTAATGTTATACTCAGAATAGAGAAATTCAGAGATTCTAGAAGCTTTTGTTAACAATTAAAAAAAAAAAACCTCTCTCTACAAGAGGTACTCCTCCAATCCCTGCATTTTTTATACAAATCAACTGGAAGCACACATGGGCTGCAGATTTTATCCCATCCAAGAATCAGACTGCATATTTAATGTGTGTGTGACAGAAATTTTTCTAATACTAAAGCGAGGTTAGGCCTAACTGAGCAAGATCTGCTTATCTAATTAACTCTACTATATCGATAGAGTTATTACAAGGCTGTAAACAATACAAGTTATTGTAATACTCTTTAAATCATTTATGAAGTAAGTATGGGATTATATGTTATAGAGCCATCAGAAAGTTGGATCTTGTGTATACAGCAATTCTGTTAACTACTTATTTATACAATAGCCATGCCAATAGTTTGCTGCTTCTATTCCCCAGATAATAACTATTTTGTTTCACTGTTTAAATTTAACTTTCTATTGTTCAGAAAGTAAAGAGATTGTTTCAAGGAGATTGATGTTATCTATAAAGCTGTTATTCATTTAGGGTGGAACTCACCTCAAAGCAGAGGGGCCTCAGAAGGCCTTAAGGTCCACTCTTGCCCTATACGGGCGTGAATTTAATCTTTCTGGCCCAGTGTTAACCTCCGTTTCCATGAATGGCAGGTTATAGAACCCAGTGAACCTCAGAAGAGAAAGCGCTGGCTCTTCAGCTTGACTTTCCTTCTCTTCAGCCCTGTTTGATGCCCCTTCATGGGCATTCCATGGGGTTTGGCCTCATACAACAGAGGCTGTGCACTCGAACCAAGTGGATGCCTCAGGAGAGCAGGAATCTGTACAGTGGCTACATGACTATGCCAACTGTGGATCTCCAGGCCCCTTGTTCCTTGGTAGTCTGGTTCCTCTGGAGCTGCACTATCAGCTTTACCCAGTCAGCAGCTACCTTGTGATACACACAAAGAGGTTCCTCACCACACACAGTAAGAAGACTGCAGAAAAATACTAAATCCTGAGGCTGCATCTTATGTCTATCCTGATCGCTGTTGGACTGGCAGTGAGGAATGATGTGAAACTCATAAGCACTGACCTGCCGCCTGCTTCCCCCTACCTCTCTGCACAGATCCCTGGACCCAGCAAGACCGCTCTGTAGGGTCTAGAGGAAAGTGGAGTATAGATGTGGAGGTGTTTGACCCCCTTTCTATTTGGCAAGACAAGGATGATACCTGCATGTGTGTCTATGGCACAACATAAATCCTGTATTCCCAGTTGAAATGACTTCAAATTGTACATTTCAATTGAACATTTTTCCTGTCATAATCATCCACCCTGGGGTTGCTTTGAATGAGGCAGTTATTCATAAATAACGTCCCCTGTAACACCACTAGGAAAACAAAGGATACTTCATTGTGACCAATTCTCAACACAAAATGTTTTAAAAAGAAATATCAGAGTCGATTGCTTCATTTGCTTGTCCCATGTACAGCGAAATTGCAGGAACCTGCATTTTTCTGACTCATGCAAAAAACTGGGCATCTCTCTTCCTTGCTTCTCAGCAAAGATTTAAAAGCAGAGTACTACAGTGAGGTCCCACACTACTAAGCCTTCATTATTTCCCACATAACAGACTGCAATATCTTTACAAGTACATTATGAAACATTATAACAGATAATCAAAACCTAAATAGCAGTTGTCAAAATGAATGAACAAAATACATGTTGTGATGCATAGCCTTACTTCTTACTAATTTTGTTTGCTTACTTACTAGCTAATTTGCAATATTCACTTATTTGCAAAGGGTGTCTCAGTCATTGATGTAAATTAGCAAAAGTCTTCTGTGCACTCATTAATTAGGTCTCATAAAATGTGTAATAAAAAAACCTGCTAACCTTTACTAATCTTGAGCTGTAGATGCACTGCTGATTTATTCATATTCTGTGCTAAGTAACACTCAGCAAAACTCATTGGCTATTCTGCATTAGTGGAAACTTTCGTCTTCCCCTTCATATGCGAGTTTGCTGAAGATAAGCATTGACTATTTAAACTTATGGATTTCTGAACTTCCCCTTCACTTCAAAAATCACCTTTCCTTCTAGTATAAACACCTAAAGTATAATCAGAAAATAATTATATTCTAGCTGAGCTGTAAATTAAATCAGAATTAGTACATGCTAAATATGAATTGGTATCTCAGTCTAGATCATTACCGTACTAAAAAATTAACATGCAGAGTGAACCCCTCCTGGACTGGGTATTGTGATGGCAGGAACTGACTAGCTCATGCCATTAAAGTAAAAGAATACAGAAATTCTGTTGGAGGTAAAAAATTCATCATCTTTTCAATAAAATCTTCAACTTTAATAACTTTTGGCACCCTCCAGGTGCCCCAATGGATTAACATTGAGCTCGGAGTGATTCATAAAAACTTCTTACTTTTCCTGAAAAAAATATTACTCCCTACGTAACTTCACTAGACAAGATTTCAGGTTCATTTATTTGTTCTCTCAATGTTATAAGTTGCTTTTCTGCCTTCCCAAGATAGGAGTTTAGTATTATTATTTTTGGTACTTCTGCTTGTCTATCATCCATCCTACCTACCATCCATTCTTTTAAATATTTCCCATTTCTTGGCCTTTATTAAACAACTCTTGTGCTTTCTGATAGAGAAGGATCAGTTTCTTTAGAAAGCACAGCATTCTCAATATCACATGTTCCCTCCCCTCCATCCCACTCTTGCGTCTCATGGGCAAATACCTACATGGCTATAAGGTTCCATGAGGTTGGTTTTTTTGTTGTTGTAATTTTCCAAAGAAAATTCTGCTGTTACTATTTGTAGTGTACAGGAATTGGGTAATAGCTCTTTAAATAGTTCAGGGCCTTCCACTTTAGTGGTCCTCCTGGTCTTCTATTGCAGAGGCCATCAGAACATAAGAGAGCTGCAGCGTATATATGTAACTTGGCATTGTATATTTACAACATAGTTAGCAAACAGGCTTATTTGAAACCCAACTGTGTCTGTATGGTTTCCTCATATACTTAATTTGTATAAAGAGCTAAGACACAACAGTGTTGGTCACTATGGGCTGCTAAAGGAGTGAAAAATATTAGTATTCGGGATTCAGTGTTTTCTCAGCATCGACACAGAGACGGCCAGATCCTCTTGTTTGGACAAGCTGTGCTTGGCACAGGATGGGGAGAGGGAGCAAACCAGTCCGTTAGCATAAATTAGAGCACCCCAAAAGGGAATGCGCATGTAGATCAGGGGTGTCAAACTTTTTGGCCCGAGGGCTACATCGGGGTTGCAAAATTGTATGGCGGGCCAGGTAGGGAAGGCTGTGCCTCCCCAAACAGCCTGGCCCACCGCCCCCTCCCACTTCCTGCCCCCTGACTGCCCCCCTCAGAACTCCCAATCCATCCAACCCCCCCTGCTCCTTATCCCTTGACCACCCCCGCCCAGGACACCTGCCCTAACCGCCCCCCGGACCTCACCCCCATCCAACCTCCCCTGCTCCCTGTCCCCTGATTGCCCCAACCCCTACCCACACCCCTGCTCCCAGACAGGCCTCCCTGGGACTCCCATACCTATCCAACCCCCCCCGTTCCTCCCCTGGTTCCCATCCCCTGACCAGGGCTGCTCCAGGCACCAGCGGAGGAAGCACGTGCCTGGGGTGGCACATGGTAAGGGGCGGCATTCCGTTCATTCTTGAGGTGGCACAGTCTGAGCGGCTTTTTTTTTTTTTTCCTCCTTTGCTTCGACAGTTCGGGCGGCAGTCTGAGCGGCTTTTTTTTTACTTGGGGTGGCAAAAATGGTAGAGCTGGCCCTGCCCCTGACACCCGCCCAGAACCTCCACCCCATCCAACCTCCCCCTGCTCCGTCCCCTGACTGCCCCAACCCCTATCCACACCCTCGCCCCCTTACCATGCCGCTCGGAGTGGCAGGAGCTTGCAGCCGTGCGGCCCGGCTGGAGACAGGCACACCATCCAGAGCGCTGGCGTCACATTGTGCTGAGGCTGTGGGGGAGAGGGGACAGCAGGGTCGCCCGGGGGGCGGGGTGCAAGTGGGGCAATTTGCCTCAGGCCCCGGGCCCCGCAGGGGCCCCCACGCGAATATAGTATTCTATAGTATTGCAACTTTTTTTTATGGAAGGGGCCCCTGCAATTGCTTTGCCCCAGGCCCCCTGAATCCTCGGCGCGGTCTTGCAGCAGGGGAGGTGCCAGGGACTAGCCTCCCCGGTTGGGAACTCAGGAGCTGGGCAGGATGGTCCCACGGGCGTAGTTTGCCCACCTCTAATGTAGATAGTTGAGCTGGCTTTTCAGGTGCCTTGCATGACCACAGTGGCACCAACAATCTGACCTGGAGTCTTCCATGTAAACCAGAGAAATGTGCACAGTGCTTAGCAGGGTGAGCCAATCTCTCCACCCACCAGCAGTGAGCTGAACACTGGGGAATAGTGGGGAGAAGTAAGTACGATGACGATTAAGATTGAGAGTCTTAGGGGACTTAAATGTCCACTGTCTTGCCCATTATGCAATTATTTGCATGTGTACAAAATGAGTATAAAATGCTGCCCAATCAGAACAGTAGAGCTTCACACCCACTTTGTACATGTGTAAATAAATGCACAAGATGTGAGGCAGTGGCAACTCAATGGCTGTGGCCAGGGAATAGCTGCTTAAACGTCTAGTGGGTGGAAATGATGTGCCCAGCAGTCTTTGTTTTTTAGGATTTTCAGTTACTCCTACTCTCAGTAAAAGCAATAGCTCACTGAAGCGTGCATAAGAGCTATGCTGAGAGATGGGAGACTGAGCAGCCATGAGGGACAGCCATTGACAGAAACACTTCCAAAAGTTTCCATTAAACATTATCTCACAAAGCCAGCTGCTTAGTGCCTCATGGCTTACACTGGGCATAGTGTTCTTACTGAGCCAGTTCTCCTCAGGTTACCTCTCCTCATTAGTGAATAACAAAGCACTGAGCTCAGCAGCTATACCAATGGCTCTGTGCTACAACCTCACAATCTCACAACCCTCTCCATGCCCATGCAAGATAGACCCAAAAGAGTTTAAGGTCAAAATGGACCATTATATTATCTACTTTGACCTCCTGTATATCACAGTCTATTACATTTAACCAAGTCCCCCTGTACTGAACCCAATAACTTGTGTTTGACCAAAGCTTGTCTTCCAGAAAGGCATGCAGTCATGACGTGAAGACATCAAGAGATGGAAAATTCAAAATCACTTTGCTTGGCAGTTTGTTCCAATGGCTAATCACCCTCACTATTAAAAATGTGTGTCTAATTTTTAATTTGAATTTGTCTGGCTTTAGCTTCCAGCCATCGGTTCTTGTCATGTCTTTCTCCGCTAGATTAAAGAGCCCTTTAGCATTCAATATTTTCTCCCTATGAAGGTACTTGTACATTAATCAAATCACCACTTAATCTTCTTTTTGATGAACTAAACAGATTGAACTTTTTAAATCTCTAACAGTAAGACATTTCCACCAGTCCTCAAATCATGTTTTTGGCTCTTTTCTGCACCCTTTCCAATTTTTTCCAACATCCTTTTTAAAATGTGGGTCCCAGAGCTGTACACAATGTTCCAGTATCAGTGTCACCAATGCTGTATATAGAGGTAAAATCATTGTCCTCCTCCTACTCACTACACCCGTTTATATATCCAAGGACAGCATGAGCCCTTTTTGCCACAGCATTACACTAATTGCTCACATTGAATGCTTGTTCATCTGACCCTAAATTCTTTTCAGAGTCATTGTTTTCAGGTTACAGTTCCCCATTCAGTAGGTATGGCCTGTATTCCTCATTCCAGGACGCAGAATTTTGAATTCAGTTTATTAAAATGCATTGTATTTGAATGGACCCGGGTTACCAAGCAATCCACAATGAATCTTTGTCATCCACAAATACATTTTATCAGACAGCATTGTAGAGTCAGTTTTTGAAAATCTGGCTGAGTCTGTGTGTATGTCATATTATAGACACCACATCTCCCCTCACACACTTCTCAAGTACTGAAGTAGCTTTCAGAATCATGCTCCCAAGATATAATCTTTAATCTAATCTGTTTATACATTCTAAGGGTACACCCTAATGATTGTTATTTGCCTAAACTTTAGAACCAATGCGTGTGAGAGTTCAA
Organism: Trachemys scripta elegans; assembly: GCF_013100865.1. NCBI lineage: Eukaryota > Metazoa > Chordata > Testudines > Emydidae > Trachemys > Trachemys scripta. The sequence goes on along the minus strand of NC_048307.1, from coordinate 64,886,548 downwards.
ATTTTAAATGTCAGTAATAAAATATTATGCTGAATGCTGCCTTTATATTTCAAATTGAACATGATTTATTTAAAAATACTGAAATACAAAGTAACATTGACCTTCTAATTTTTCTTCCTCCTATCAGAGCAATTTAACACATGTACTTCCCTGTAGTTATCCAATTCACATGGCCGCAGGTGATATGCAATTTTTTTCAGAGAGGGTTTTTCATTTTAATGAACAACATACTATGAATAAGGCAAAGATTTAGTCATGGGCATTTTTAGTAAAAGTCATGGACAGGTCATGGGCAATAAATAAAAAATCACGGCTCTGTGACCTGTCCGTGACCTTTACTATATACCCCTGACTAAATCTTTGGTGTTCTGGGCAGCTCCAGAGATGCAGCTGCTGCTCTGGAGTGGGGCTCTGGGGCACCTGCTGGTACTGGGGTGGGCCTCCGGGGTGCACGCTGGTACCCAGGGTGTAGACGGCACAAGACCACCACAGTCGCTGCTGGCATGGGACAGCCCCACAAGCCCGGGACCATCACCGACACTGCTGGCGGGGGGTGGCCTGAGACCACGGCAGCCACTGCTGGCAGGAAGCATCCTGGGACCATTGCTGCTGCTGCTAGCGGGGGACAGTCTGGGACCAAGGCAGCCGCCGCTTGCGGGGGTGGCCCAGGACTGCCGCTCTGGCTGCCCTGGGGTCAGTCGCACCTGCCGTCTGCAGAAGTCACAGAGGTTCCGGAAAGCCACGGAATCCATGACTTCCGTGACAGATTTGCAGCCTTAACTATGAGTCAGGATATGAAGTATCCCATTCTGAAAAAGTGATAGAGTAGTATTGTAGAACAATCCCAGGCTCTATAACTTATATTTTAAAGTTTTTAAATCTCCTTTGCCTGTGCACTACTTAATGACTGTTTCATTAAAGAGTTTGATTTTATAATTCTAAATGTTGAGTGAGTGGAAGATTAGAATATATATTCTGGTCTGAAACAGACATACATATCAGTAAACATTTAATGAACATATTGATATCAGTCATTTTAAACAACTAAGGGCCCCAGACTGTACCTTGTTGCTCAAGGGTTGTAGCAGGCTCAAGGACTTTCCTTGTTGTGTTTCCCTGCACAGCAGATGGGTACAATCACAGACCTTGCACACCCGCCTAATGCTTTCTAGGTAGAGCTGTTCTACATTTTTCCAGCAAATTTTGTTTCTCACTGTGAAATAGCCTTTTTACTAAATGAAAAATTTGGAAAACAATTAGTTTTTTGAATATTTTTTGTTAATTTTAATTTGTAATTTTCTATTTCCCCCCCCCCTTTTCAATGGCAAATGGGGCGGGGGAGAAAACACAAATTTTCAGCAAAAACATTCCAGAAAAATTTCAAAAAGGGAAAAAAAAGTGTTTTTCAAAAAACTTGACAGTTTATCATCTCTATGCCCTCACTGTTTTTTGACCAGCTCCATTTCTAGGGTGTAAGACACTCAACTGGAAAAGGGAGCGGGTGGCATCATGACTTTGTGCACCCACTCCAGTCCTGCACTGCACAACTGCACAGGCATGCCAGGGAATATGCTGCACATCTGAAGTTGACTGCAAAGGAGCAATTTGTACCAATGAAATGCAGCATAGAAGCCTCCCAAAGCTCTCCTTGGGGAAGTGTAGTGCCAAGCTGATCTTGATACACACCAGTGCCTATAGGGCAAAACTGAACCCTATTTTAAATGTGGAAATTCAGCAGGCTTACTCCTGAAATTTGTATTCAGTTCATCCAAATTAGGGTGTATAACTTGCTTTAGGCATTCAGTAGGAGTGCAAGAAAATATAACACACAATGATGGGGAGATGGGTGTGGAGCAGGCAAAGTAACAGCAGGGTATTAGTTAAAACAGGATTCCTCTGCAGTTCACCCCAATTCCATGTGCAAGTTACACCCATTTTGCTCCCCCACCACATAGAATCATAGAAATGTAGGACCGAAAGGGACCTCAAGAGGTCAAGTCCAGCCCCCTATGCTGAGGCAGAACCAAGTAAACATAGACTCTCTCTGATAGGTGTTAGTCCAACCTGTTCTTAAAAACCTCCAATGATGGGGATTCACAACATCCCTTGGAAGCCTATATCAGAGCTTAACTACCCTTGTAGTTAGGAAGCTTTTCCTAATATTTAACCTACATCTCCCTTCCTGCAGATAAAGCCCATTACTTCTTGTCCTACCTTCAGTGGACAAGGAGAACAATTGATCACTGTCCTCTCTATAAAAATTAAATTATTAAAGACTATCAGGTTGCCTCTCAGTCTTCTTTTCTCAGAAGAAAACATGCCCAGTTTTTTTCACCTTTCCTCATAGATCACGTTTTCTAAACTTTTATAATTTTTTGTTATTTTACTCTGGACTCTTTACAATTTGTCCACATCTTTTCTAAAGTGTTGCACCCAGAGCTGGACACAGTACTCCAGCTGATGCCTCATCAGCACTGAGAAGAGTGGGACAATTACCTTGTGCATCTTACGACACTCCTGTTAATATACTCCAGGATGATATTAACTTTTTTTGCAACTGTACCACATGGCATACTTGTATTCAACTTGTGATTCACTATAACCTCCAGATCCTTTTCACATGCCTATTCTGAGCAAGTTACATTACTTAGGCCTGGCCTACACTAAAATGTTAGGTCAATCCAGCTACATTGCTCAGAGGTGTGAAAAAATTCACACCTCTGAGTAACATAGTTAAATCAACCTAACCCCCAGTGTAGATAGTGCTGTATCAACTGAATAATTCTTCTATTGACCTAGCTACTGACTCTTGGAGTGGTGTATTATGTACACCTCCTGTCAGTGTAGGTAGTGTCTACACTGAAGTGCTTCAGCTCTGCCACTTGTGACAGACCCAGACCAGTGGGGTACAGGAGTCTGGTAGAGGGCAAATATACTGGTCACTGGATGAGTAGTTTTCTGTTCCCTGAGTGACCAGAGCAGGGACTGCACTAAAGTAATCAGGAACCTGCGAGAACCAGTTAAGGCAGGCAGGCTAATTAGGACACCTGGAGCCAATTAAGAAGAAGCTGCTAGAATCAATTAAGGCAGGCTAATCAGGGCACCTGGGTTTTAAAAAGGAGCTCACTTCAGTTTGTGGTGAGAGTGTAAGGAGCTGGGAGCAAGAGGTGCAAGGAGCTGAGAGTGAGTGCTGGACTGAGGAACACAAGCGTTATCAGACACCAGGAGGAAGGTCCTGTGGTGAGAATAAGGAAGGTGTTTGGAGGAGGAAGTAGCCCAGGGAGTTGTAGCTGTCATGCAGCTGTTACAGGAACCACTATAGACAGCTGCAGTCCACAGAGCCCTGGGCTGGAACCTGGAGTAGAGGGCGGGCCTGGGTTCCCCCCAAACCTCCCAATTGACCTGGACTGTGGGTTCTTCCAGAGGGGAAGGTCTCTGGGCTGTTCCCCAACCCACCTGGTGAATCTCTGAGGCAAGAAAATCTGCCAATAAACACAGAACCCACCAAGGTAGAGGAGGAACTTTGTCACACACTGTAGCATTTCAAATGTAGACATGTCCTTAATACTTGCATTTTCAAGCCAATTTACACCCAAAGGGCCTGAATCTCTACCAACTTGCACTTTGGGGAATAATTTACACTTATGAGAAGTATAGGTACAATGTTGCCATTATGATTTGGTTATAGTTGACACCCACTTTATATTGAAGCAAATGTCTACACAAGTTCCAAGGCAATGGAGAATCAACCCCAATGTGTTGTTGAAATAACTATTTGAGTCATTGCTGAATTTGCTTTTGATTCTTGAGTACGAGTTCCTTATTTCTGCATTGGCTAGGCACATTTGTTTATTGTCCTTTAGCAAACTATGAATAAAGTAGAATAATAGCTATATACCACTCAAATTAAGAGTTTGGTTTTGCAGATTAACATTTTTGTTTCCTACAGTAGTAATTTCAGGAGACACTAGGAATTGGCTGGAAAGCTAAGCACAACCTATAAACATTCATATAACCACTGGGTGGACACTGTGTCAGAGCCAACTCTTATGTTCAGCATTTCCCTTGTAAAACAATTTTGACTTTTTCTTTTAAAAGGACAAATCAATTTGTAACAGAGATCACAGCCGTTTGCTTCCTACTACTTTCAGGATCAAACTGAATTAGTGCTATTGAAATACAGGTAGCAATGAACAAAGGAGCCACAAATGACAACTGTAGAAGTAAAAATGTGTCAATGCAAAATGAATATCTAAATGAGAAAACCACAGCAAAAAGAGCATGAGTTAGCCAACCATGACTTAATTCATCCTTCTAATTGTCTACCATTAATTCTTAGTACTGTAGTGAATTGACCAGGTGTTAAACACATCTTTTAAAAAGATAACTATCTTTTGTGTTCATTTTGAAGCAAATGCTATCTACACTTTTGGAAAACAATACTGGATACCTGTTTCAGACCATGTCAACTCTTTATCTCTGGTACACTTTGTAGTTATTCCACCCAGATTCATCCCCTACTGCTTCATCCAAACAGACATTATCAAGGGATCTGGCATCATTGCAGAAACAATACTTCATCTCTAAACAGCCTATTTACAAAAAGTATTTGGCTTGCAACTTAGTTTTGTTCAGCTTCAGTTTAGGCCCTGTGTGGATGGAAGCTGGGACCACATCAATAGGCCTTTACAAAGGCTGCACAAAGGAGATGATACCCCATGTTGCAAGATCCTTCTGGTGCACATGCACCAGGACCTGGCTCAGTCTGCGTATAGTGTATGGATACCAGTTTCTCACTCATTTTTTTTTTTTTAAAGTTTGTCAGGATTAATCTATAATTTTATTAATGTTTCAATAATAAACATGAAGTAAGAAACTAACAAAAAGCCAGAAGGGAGCTGTTAAATTTTACATACTTTGGTCTATTTGGAAGGATTTATTTTAAAGGAGCTTTGCTAACAAGAAACACACAGTGTGCAGTAGGTTATCTTAGGTTGATCAAACTACCTTCATTGTAATGCCATCATTGTAAGCCAAATATTGTGAGCTTTTCAACTCGAGAGGTAGGATGGTCATGTGGTTCAGATACTGGACCAAGGCTTGGAATAGAGTTAGTTAGGAATTTTCTGACAAAACAATTTATCAGAAAATACCGATTAGTCAAAACCAAAATGATTTGCGGAAAGTATTGGTTTAAAAGAACTTCCGCAAAAACACAGGCAGTGTTCTGATGGACCCCTGCCAGTCAGGAAACCTGTCTGGCTTCCTGCCACCTCACTTGGCAGCTTTACTGGGGAGCCCAGGCTTCCAGGGTCCATGTCTCCAGGGCAGCCCTATCATGCTGACTGCCTCAGAGTCAGAAACCCTAAGGGTTTCAGCCACTCTGTTATGCAGCTGGGACCCAGCTGCTCAGGATGGAACTGGGATTCTCAGGTCTTGTGGGCTCCCACTATGTGGGCTCCATTTTGTTTCAGAGAATTCAAACCAACATTTTGATTTTTCCAAAATGAATTTTTTTTTCAGAATTTCCTTTCTGTGGGAAATTTTAAAATGTCAATTTCCTGTAGAACAGAATTTCTGAGTTTTGATCAGCTCTACGCAGGAGATCAGAGTTCAGTTCCCAGCTTTGCACAGACAGTCCTGTGTAACCTTGGGCAAGTCATTTAATATCTTTGTACCTCAGTTGTTTATCTGCAAAAGGGGAATAACAACACTTACTTTCTCTCACCCTCTGCCTTGTCCATTTAGATTGTAAGCTCTTATGCGTGTGGACTGTTTCTTACTATTTGTTTGTACAGCACTTAGCACAATGGGACAAGAATCTCAGTGGGGTGATATAAATAATAAAAGCAACATAATGTTAGAACAAGGTGATTATAATGGGGTTGAATTTAGATGGAATGAAGGAAAGGCACACTGAAGTATTTTTATATCTCAGTGTTTATAGCATGAAAACATATATTTTTCACATGCGCACACACACACCTGAATATGTAAGATTTCCATAATTTATCACTGGAAGGCTTTGCAATTAAAATTTTTCTTCTTAAAAATGACACTTCCCTTTTTCCTGATATGTATAAAATGTGCTTTAGCAGAGATTTAAAATCCAAAAGGTATGTTTCTGCTAAAATACAGTAAGTGATTATTATAATGATCAGCAAGGTTCAGAATGAACCTCATTTCAACATAATTGTTACTTTTTAGTGTAGGAAAAAAGAATTGTGCCTTTGCAATTTCAACTGAAGTATTTAAAGCCACAATAGCAGATTTGGCTTCAGCTCCTCCAGTGAAACCCTGTACAGTGGGTGAAACATCAGGGAAAATATATGGCAGGGCTATTTTCTATGACATTACAGCTGTTATTAACTATTATTGTCTTTCTCAGTAAATGTTTAATGCACTGTGAAGGTGTCAAACAATTTGGAAGAAGTTACATCAAACTCTTTGAACTCTATAGGAGATCTTATTTTAGTAACAACAATGGTGCAGACCTCCTACCAACAGATCACATTTCATTTAATATTCACTTTGCACTGCCAGAACAATGCCAGAAGCAGAGAAATACCAATGAGTGCATCTGCAGAGGCAGATTTGCAAAGTTGGTAAAATGTCTTTATTCTTATTAGGCTACATTATGCCCAAACAATGTTCTAGTCAGATGGTGAACGTACCCGTGTGAGGGGAAAAAAACAGAGCATTAAGCTACAGGAAACACTTGCTCTCAGAAGAAGTGGGTCTCATCTTGTCAAAGCTAAACTGGAAGCTGTTGAGTGTGAGCCAAGCCTTGTCGTCAACCATAAAAGAGGCACAGACTGCTCCCACGTTATTTAATTGAAATGTTAAATAGATGTCGTCATAAACACTGGAAAATGCACCATTACTTGCCTAAGGTAACAGGCATATTTAATAACACAGGGACCATGACAGACTCCTGGATTAGTAGGTACAGCTTTCAGTCTACAGCCCTGAAACATTTCCAACTGAAAATTCTGAAGCTGCTAAAAAAGAAAGCATTGAAGATCACATATGTGTCCAGTGACAGACTCTAATCTCCATCCATTCAAAGTAAAATATGACTCATTAAGATTAGACAGAACTGTATGGGGATAAAAACATTGATAAGATCTGCATCCAAGACATTTGTTTTAGAATAGAAGTAATAATGATCTCAGTCTCTGGAAGAGTAGAAAACTCATTAAACCAAAGGGACACATGCTGCTGATCTTTTGCAGATCTTAACATGGAAATTACTGATTTCTACAAGAAAAAGTGCCTCAATGAGCTGTCCTAAATTATGGCATTTTTTTTATGTACATATACAAAGTGTACAGTGGATGCAGCACAAAAAACACACTGATTGTATCAGATGAAGATGGTAAATGTCATCTCAACAAAGTCCTGATGTTTGAAAACAAGCACACACAAGGCAGAAAGACCCTAAATTACTCCCAAGATACTGCAGCATTGGTTGGCTGCATGGCTGACATGCACCAATGATTGTTTGCAAATTTGTGCCATGAAGGGCAATGTCACTGTCATACTTTATACTACTGGCATAAGTCCAATATCACATTTACTTTGGCTCTTCCCACTTTCCACAGACCATACCTCACAGCCCCAATATCTTTCTATTGCATATTGAATACATTGCACATATTTTGGGTTATGTGGTAGTATTCCACTGTATCACATAGGTGTCTCTCTTGAGTGTGGTCTTTTCAGATACAATTTGCCATTCCTGACCCATCTTCTATGTGACTTTGAGGCACAAGAGAGGTTACATGATTTGCCCAATTTCCTCACTTTTAAAATGGGGATAATACCACCTACCTACCTCAGAGGGGTGTTGTGAAGCTTAATTAATGTTTGTAAAGTTTCACCCTTTTATAGTGTCTTTAATTCCATTATTTAAAATGATTATGACAAGTAATGTGATCCGTTGCTCCCTGGCAATGCAATCAATATCTAGGTAGAAGACATTAGTTACTATTTTACTTCTTTTATCATGGTCAGTGCCAGCTCAGTCTTCAGTTGACATATTGCAAGTGAAAATACAGTGGATCATAAGCCTCTGAGATACCCTAAGGAAAAGTGAAAGATACAAACTGATAAAGATCCTCTTGTGCATTTAACCATGTAAAGAACATTTTTTACTGAAGATGTGAATAGGTGAATTCTGCACGTAAACTGCAGTTTGCAAATTATGTCTGTTAAAAACAAACATCACTCAAAGTATTTTTGATTTGGGGCTGTTCATGGTTTGAGAGAAATACGACCTTTTGGGGATTATTTTCCAATCATATTTTGAACAGCCTAATCTCTCATTTCATTTTACCTGCCAAAGTGGAAGTGTAGGATGCCCATTTTCTGGAAATTTGCTGCTAACTGAGGGCTTGTTCCTGAGAGCTACAGACAATTTACTGCATTCCCACTGACTTCCTATAGATCCTAATGGCAGCAACTGTGAGTGCTACTTAAGGCTATCAAAGCTGCAAAAGTGATAATGAGGTAAGGCTACTTTTTAATTCTCTCCCTGTTTTTCTTTCATTATCTCCTTGCTTTCTTTCTCTAAGATGCTAGTACTTGATGGACAATGGGGACATAAAGAAAGGGTAATTTCTTGCCTGCAATGCTTTTTTCTCTTGATCTTTTGTGGTTTTATTTTTGTACTTTAGAGTGAAATATTCCTACTGTGCAGCCAGATGTTCTGTTAATCCTATTTTTACACAGTCCAAAGGACACAAATCCCAGGTAATGGCTGTTCCGTGACATCTTGAATGATAGGTATATTCGGACTGAAAAAACAGAAGAGTTCAAGGCAGAAAGGAAATATGCTTTTGCTAAAACAAAAATTAACTGCTAGTATCGTCCACATGTAAATAGTCTTCTTTTGATTAAAAAAAAATACAGGGCCCAGATTTGTAGTGCACTGGTATAGAAAACAAATTAAGGTTGTTAAAAGCTAGGCATGCAGCAAAAGATATAAATAAGAGACACATATTTCAAGCTAGGGTGCCTAAAATTAGGCACCTAGATTTACATACACCTAAAGAAGAAGAGTAACCTGATTTACAGAGGTGCTGAGCACTTGCACCTGCCCCTGACTTCAATGGGAATTCTGCCCAAGTAAAGAATTCAGGAAATTTTCATTATTTTGGGCAATTCCCAGGATCAGTATATTACCCCAGCACTTTCATATAGATATATGCAGAATATGCTCATGGATTTGCTATACATGAGATCTTCTCACTTGCTAAGCTGCAATAATACAGTAATTCATCATCACATCAATATGTTTACAGATTGTTATATCAGTATATTATATTTAAGGTGATTTTTCGGAAGTGCTCAGCACTGGTCCAAATGTGATCCCAGTGAAGTCAACAAAGTGGAAACAGAGTTAGGCCAACGCTGAATGCTTTTAAAAATCCTACCTTTAGGATTCTATTTATCAGTGTATTGTGTACATATAACTACATCTTCATTTTATTATGTTTGGCAGATCCTCCATGTTTAGATTGCAGCACTGAAGAGACATGTATTTCCCTATTGTTTTATACTTCTGTATTATTGACCATCAATGTGACCATCATCCTTCTGACTGAGGAGGACTGCACAGGACTCCCTTCAGAGCTGATCAATGCCACGCTCTAAGCAGCAGGAGGGGTCACTTCTGAATAACAAAAAATTCCTTTCTGCACCATGCTCAACCCTTGACAACCAAGTGAGCAAAGCACTGGGACTGGGAATAGAACTCAGGTCTCACGTACAGCAGAGAATGAAAGCCTTTATGCAGTACATTGATTCATAAGTGAATTCTCTACATGAGCGGGGAGTTGAATTCACTGTATACTAGTCACCACAAAAATAAAGAACTATACAGTAGTGAACTGGATCAGTCACTCAACTGAGTATGAATCTCAAATGAGGGAAGAAACGCTTTTCCTTTTAACACATGCTGTGTCATAACTGCACATATTACTGTGAACTGAACACTTTATTCCCAATCCCTCACTCAAGAAACAGCCTCCTTCAGCTTGTGGAGAGTAGGAAGAGGTCAGGTTTGTAGAAGAAGGCCACTCAGAACATAGAGCTACTTATGATGACCTAAATGTTCCTCCACATTATAGCTCCTGATGCCACTATTTACTTTAGAATGATAGAGTTAAATTTCCCAAGAGGAAAATCAATCGGAAGACCCTCAAAAAGAGCCCTGTCCTGAGACTGGGATCCTGCAGGACCATAATAGCAGGAGAGGGTAAATGTACTTTGTTGTGGGTGGAATTGGGTGGGGGAAAAAAACGGACTGCAGTAATTTGCAGGAAAACACTAAATCTCTCGGCAGTTTGTTATAAATAGAATGTCAGCAGTGCAAAGCAAGTTTATTTTTAAAATAAAGGTTTTAATACTTAAATTTAAGTGAGGGATAGAAAGATTTGATGTCCATTATAACAGGAGTTACAATATTTGTACATGGTTTAAGCAAAATTTGTTTTATTCATTTAGTGGTAAAAATTACAATGTGGGAGTGGGTTTTGCAGGACGGGATGGGAGCACAATTAAAAAAAATTGTCCCACACAGGGCTCTACCCTCAAGGCTGAACTACTACTGCAGTTAAACATTAAACAGCTGCTATATGGCACTATGGTTTCAAAGTCTTAAAAAGAGACATGGGTTTTGGACAAAATCTTGTTCCTGCTTTGGTGTAGAGTGTGAAAGAAACAAAGGATCTCATACACAAGTGGAAAGTGGGTCCTTATTTGTTAAAAAAAGATTTGAGCATGACAAAAATAGGTGAGAGTCCATGCATGTCTGAAGTTGATGAAATTCATTGGCTAGATTCAGACCCAGGTTATACTAACTTCTGTTTGTAATCTTTCCTCCACAGGGAAGTGGGGGAGGGGGGAGCATGGCTACGCAATACTGCCTCAGACATGTGCAGCTCTGGCGGAAGTGTGAGACCAACGTATGCCCTGACTCATCACTGCGTGGCCTTTACTTGTGGAGCTGCAGTGGGGACCTGTATTCAATTTAAAACTGACTTTCAGGGGTTCAGCAGCCCCCACTACTCTAGGAAGGTACAGTTTGCAATTTGCAATTCCTTGCATCAGAGAGATTGAATGGAGCTCCATATTTGTATCCAACATGTTCAAGATAAGTCAATCCTAGTAAAACTATACCTCCTAGGGATAATTTCTCTCTTAGGCCTTGTCTACACTACGAGAGTAGTTCGATTTTACTTAAATCGAATATTTGGAATCGATATTGCAAAGTCGAACGTGTGTGTCCACACTAAGGACAGTAATTCGACTTTGTGAGTCCACACTAACGGGGAAAGCGTCGACATTGGAAGCGGTGCACTGAGGGCAGCTATCCCACAGTTCCCGGAGTCCCCGCCGCCCATTGGAATTCTGGGTGGAGCCGCAAATGCCTTCTGGGTAAAAAAAAAAGGGGCCAGGGTGCTTTTGGGTAACTGTCGTCATCCGTCCATCACTCCCGCCCTCCCTCCCTCCCTGAAAGCGCCGGCGGGAAATCATTTCGCGCACTTTTCAAGTCATTGACAGCGCGGACGCCACAGCACTGTGAGCATGGAGCCCACTGCAACCATCGCTGCAGTTGTGGCCGCTCTCAACGCCTCGCAGCGTATCATACAGGTTGCCCTGAGGCAGATGCAGAAAAGTCAGGCGAGGAGGCTACGTCAACGCGGTGATGGCCTGAAGTCTGAGAGTAGCACAGACCTCTCAGAAAGCAGGGGACCCAGCGCCGAGGACATCACGGTGGCAATGGGTCATGTTGATGCTGTGAAACGGCGATTCTGGGCACGGGAAACAAGCACTGAGTGGTGGGACCGCATAGTGCTGCAGGTCTGGGATGAATCACAGTGGCTGCGAAACTTCCGCATGCGGAAGGGAACTTTCCTTGAACTTTGTGAGTTGCTGTCCCCTGCCCTGAAGCGCAATGACACCCGGATGCGACCAGCCCTGACTGTCCAGAAGCGAGTGGCCATAGCCCTCTGGAAGCTTGCAACGCCTGACAGCTACCGGTCAGTCGCGAGCCAGTTTGGGGTGGGCAAATCTACCGTGGGGGTTGTTGTGATGCAAGTAGCCAAGGCAATCGTTGATGTACTGCTGCCAAAGGTAGTGACCCTGGGAAACTTGGAGGCGATCATAGATGGCTTCGCAGCGATGGGATTCCCAAACTGCGGTGGGGCCATAGATGGAACTCACATCCCTATCCTGGCACCGGACCACCAGGCCAGCCAGTACATTAACAGAAAGGGCTACTTTTCCATGGTGCTGCAAGCACTGGTGGACCACAGGGGACGTTTTACCAACATCAATGTCGGATGGCCGGGCAAGGTTCATGACGCTCGTGTTTTCAGGAACTCTGGTCTGTTTAGACGGCTGCAGCAAGGTATTTACTTCCCGGACCACAAAATAACTGTTGGGGATGTGGAGATGCCTATAGTCATCCTCGGGGACCCAGCCTACCCGCTAATGCCCTGGCTCATGAAGCCCTATACAGGTGCCCTGGACACTGAAAAAGAACTCTTCAACTACCGGCTGAGCAAGTGCAGAATGGTGGTGGAGTGTGCTTTTGGACGTCTCAAGGGGAGATGGAGAAGCTTGCTGACTCGCTGTGATCTCAGCGAAACCAATATCCCCATTGTTATAGCAGCTTGCTGTGTGCTCCACAATCTCTGTGAGAGCAAGGGGGAGACCTTTATGGCGGGGTGGGAGGTTGAGGAAATTAGCCTGGCTGCTGATTACTCACAGCCAGACAGCCGGGCGATTAGAAGAGACCAGCGGGAAGCGCTGTGCATCCGGGAGGCTTTGAAAGCAAAGTTCCTGAGTGAGCAGGGTAACCTGTGACTTTCTAATTTTGTGTACAGAGAAGCCTTCACCCCACTTCCAACACACGTTTCAAAATAAAAATAGTTCTACTTTGTTAAAGCACACCGTTTTCTTTAATACTGTTTTCGCGGGAATTTTTTAAAACTGGGACGCAGACTGTGGTGCGGAGCGGGTGTAGTGTAGTCGCGCGAATGCAGCTTCTAAACTCAAGGACTGACAGGCTCCGCTGCGGTGGGATGGTTCTTTCAACGGAGCCTGTCACCCCTCCTGATACGGACTGTGTGTATGGGGGGTCTATGTGAGTTTGTGGCAGGGGTGGGACGGTTACAGATCCCCTGCTGTGTGGCTCTGTGATCCTGCCTAAGGACCGCCGCTTAAGATCTCTAACTGCCCTCCCCTGACACAAAGTCACAGAGCAACCCACCCCCCACCACATAACATGAAAAGAACCTCCCAGACTAACCAGGGTAAGTAGTCACTGCATCACTGCACTATGTATGTGCCCTGCTGCTGTGCCTGCCCCCTACTATGTACCCTGCCAAAGGTGACTGTCCTGTCCAATTACCAACCCCCTTTCCCCCCCCTCCTCCAAAAGAACATGATGGAAACAGTAGTTAACAGAAACATATTTTTTATTATCAACTACACATGGGACTGGGAAGTGAAACTTGGACGGGGGCTTGTGTCAGGCGGGAAGGAAAGAACTTGTCAAACTTTGGGGAATGAGAGCCTTCTGCTGCTCGAGCTCTCTGCAGGGGTGGAGTGAGAGTTAGCAGGGACTCTGCCGCCTCTCCTTCTGTGCACTTTGGGTGAAGGGAGTATGGGACTTGGTGGCGGGGGAGGGCGGTTAGAGATGGACTGCAGCGGGGCTCTGTCCTCCTGCCTCCGTTCCTGCAGAACATCCACAAGGCGCCGGAGCGTGTCCGTTTGCTCCCTCAGTAGTCCAAGCAGGGTTTGAGTCGCCTGCTGGTCTTCCTGACGCCACCTCTCCTCCCGATCCATGTTGGCTTGGTGCATTTGGGACAAGTTCTCCCGCCACTGGGTCTGCTGTGCTGCCTGGGCTCGGGAGCAGGCTATAAGCTCTGAGAACATGTCCTCCCGTGTCCTCTTCTTCTTATGCCTAATCCTCCCTAGCCTCTGGGAGTGTGATGACAGGCTAGGTTGTGAGACAGTCGCAGATGGGGCTGTGGGAATGGGAAAAAGGGAGTGAATTCCTCAGAAAGATAAATGTAGTTGTGAACAAAGAACATAGTCTTTCTCTGTGAACAGGACCATGCACAGCACCTATCACATGCGCACTCAGCACAAGGTCGAATTCTCGGCCTTCGCATTCAGTGTCTGGGGTTTTGCAGAGCACTTTTGAGAACCCTGTCAGGACAACGGAATTGCTCTTGCACGCAGACATGGTAAGCCGTAGATTCGTGGCAGCTTAAAACTTTAATATTAGCAATGGCCTCATTTCACATTGAAATCAATGTCGGTCCCTGCTGCCAGCAATCCGGCAAGCAGGAAGTCTGCTCCTGTCCCACACCCTCGCGGCTGTCCCCGGGAACGATCCCTTTCGGCTGACCCTCTCCCGCCTCCACCGCGTGGCTGCAAACCAGCGGTTACAGTTCTGTAAAGGAACGGTAAAGCAGTCCCAACACTAACATTCCCCTACCTCATTCAAAGCAGGTCATCATGAGCGACATCACCCTCATGAGGATCTCTGAGAGCGACAGACAGAGAATGCTCCGGGAAAGCCTTCAAAGACCAGGGCCGTATGCCGCCATGCTGTGCCAAGCAATGATTCCAGAGTACTTGCTAGTCTCGTGGCGCGGCAACGTGTCCTACTACGGAGGACCCAATAAGGCCGCTCTCCCCAAGAACCTAATGCAGCGGATTTCAAATTACCTGCAGGAGAGCTTCCTTGAGATGTCCCAGGAGGATTTCTGCTCCATCCCCGGACATATAGACCGCATCTTACTGTAGCTGCAGTAGCAGGGACTAAACAGTAGAGCGGCTTGGGCAGGACAATCATGCAAAACCGGACATTGCTAGATTTTTTTCAAATAGTTGCACTGCCCATGACTGAACCGTTAAGTTAATCAAACTAATCATGAGAAACCCATTTTTTAAATTGTTAATAATCATGTTCTGTTACAAATAAATGTTTAGATGTTTACAACACTTACTGGATGATCCTTCACCAGATTCTGTGTCCGGGGTAACGGCTGGGGAGGGTTGGTAGGGGATCTCTGTAAGGGTGATGAAGAGATCCTGGCTGTCGGGGAAATCAGCGTTGTGAGCGCTGTCGACTGCCTCGTCCTCCTCATCTCCTTCCTCATCTTCCCCGTCCGCTAACATGTCCGAGGATCCGGCCGTGGACACTATCCCATCCTCAGAGTCCACAGTCAGTGGTGGGGTAGTGGTGGCGGCCGCACCGAGGATGGAATGCAGTGCCTCGTAGAAACGGGATGTCTGGGGATGGGATCCGGAGCGTCCGTTTGCCTCTTTGGTCTTCTGGTAGCCTTGCCTCAGCTCCTTGATTTTCACGCGGCACTGCGTTACATCCCGGCTGTATCCTCTCTCTGCCATGTCTTTAGAGATCTTCTCATAGATCTTTGCATTCCGTCTTTTGGATCGCAGCTCGGAAAGCACGGACTCATCGCCCCACACAGCGATGAGATCCAAGACTTCCCGATCAGTCCATGCTGGGGCCCTCTTTCTATTCTGAGATTGCACTGCCATCAGTGCTGGAGAGCTCTGCATCGTTGCCAGTGCTGCTGAGCTCGCCACGATGTCCAGACAGGAAATGAGATTCAAACTGGCCAGACAGGAAAAGGAATTCAAATTCAAATTTTCCCGGGGCTTTTCCTGTGTGGCAGTTCAGAACATCCGAGCTCTTACTGCTGTCCAGAGCGTCAACAGAGTGGTGCACTGTGGGATAGCTCCTGGAGCTATTAGCGTCGATTTCCATCCACACCTAGCCTAATTCGACATGGCCATGTCGAATTTAGCGCTACTCCCCTCGTCGGGGAGGAGTACAGAAGTCGAATTAAAGAGACCTCTATGTCGAACTAAATACCTTCGCGGTGTGGACGGGTGCAGGGTTAATTCGATGTAACGGCGCTAACTTCGACATAAACGCCTAGTGTAGACCAGGCCTTAGTGTGCATGTGAAATTCCACTCAGCACAGTCATGCAATAGGATCATGAAACATTACCAGCCCCAGCATAAAATCTCACCCACCCTTACCCTGATCATGACTGATAATTAAAGCTAATGGTATTTTACTCACCCATAAAAAAAATTACTCACCCCAGCAGAATGGGCAAATTGAATTTTCAACAGCTGAATTAGCTGCAAAAATCAGTTATTTAAAAGAGTGGATAAGAGGCACACTGTAAACTATGTAGATCAACAAATCCTTTGATAAGATCCCTCACCAATGGCTCTTAAGCAAAGTAAGCAGTCATGGGATAAGAGAGAAGGTCCTCTCATGAATCAGTAACTGATTAAAAGGTAGGAATAAATGGTCAATTTTCACAGTGGAGAGAGGTAACTAGCAGGGTCCCCAAGAATCTGTATTGGGACCAGTGCTGTTCAACATATTCATAAATGATTTGGAAAAGGGGGCAAATAGTCAGGTGGCAAAATTTGCAGATGATACAAAATTACTCAAGATAGTTAAATCCAAAGTTGATTGGGGAGAATTAGAAAGGGATCTCCCAAAACTGGGTGACTGGACACTAAATGGCAGATGAAATTCAATATTAAGTACAAAGTAATGCACTGGAAAACATAATCCCAATTACACATACAAAATGATGGGGTCTAAATTAGCTTTTGATCTCAAGATAAAGATCTTTGGAATCATTAGGGATAGTCCTCTGAAAACAGCTAAATGTGCAATGGCAGTCAAAAAACAGAATGTTCGGAACCATTAAGAAAAGAATAGATAATAAAACAGAATACACAATAATGCAGCTATATAATCCCTGGTATGCCCACACCTTGAATACAGTGTGCAGTTCTGATTGCCCCATCTCAAAAATATATTAGAATTGGAAAAGGTGCAGAGAAGGGCAACAAAAATAATTGGGGAAATGGAACAGCTTCCATATGAGGAGAGAGTAAAAAAAACTAGGTCTGTTCATTTTAGAAAAGAAATGACTATGGGGGAATATGATAAAGGCCTATAAAACATGAATGGTGTGGAAAAAGTGAATAAGGAAGTGTTATTTACCCTTTCACATGCCACAAGAACCGGGGATCACCCAATGAAACTGATAGGCAACAGGTTTAAAAAAAAAAAAAAAGGAAGTACTTCACACAACTCATTGCCAGAGGGTGTTGTGAAGGCCAAACGTATAACTGGTTTCAAAAAAGACTTAGATAAGTTAATGGAAGGCAGGTTCATATATGACTATTGGCTAAGCTGGTCAGTGTGCAATCCCAGGCTTTGGGTGTCTCTAAACCTCTGACTGTCAGAAGCTGGGACTGGAAAACGTGGGATGGATCACTCAAAGTTACTGTGTTCTGTTCATTCCCTCTGAAGCATCTGGAACTGGCCACTGTCAGAAACAGGATATAGGGCTGGATGGACCATTGGTCTGATCCAGCATGGACATTCTTATGTAATGTGCAATGCCAGTTTAGCTATAGTTTTATTGCAAGTCTTGGACATTTACCCAGGGGTTAGTCTCATCTGTGAACCTTACTTTCTTCCCCAAGATTTTTTCATTAAGGATGTTTGCTTTATTATAAACTTTTCTCCCTCATTCTTAATCCTCCTTCCTGACTGCCTGATAAGTGTCTACTACCTTATCTTCCTCAGTGTTGCTAACTCATACGATATGTATTGCAAGCTCATGACGTTTGGTGATCTTGTGAAAACCCCATGCAGTTATGTGATTACATGGGAACCTCAGCTTTTATGGAAACAAACAAACAAAAACAAAAAGACTAAGTTTCTAGCTCTCATGGTTGTGGAGAAAAGCTTGAATTCATGGCCTGAGTGCACCGTATAGGTTTAAAACCAGAAAGCAAAAAAAGCCCCATTATTTTTTAAATTTAATAGTTTTTGAATGCCTGGGGTTGGCAACACAGATGTTCCTTCAAATCTCTCTTCGTGTCCCACTTCTATCAAAATGCTTACAGAACACTTCCATCTTACCATGGCAAGAAAAGGGGGAGACCTGGGCTTTCCGCTACTGATGATTTATATAATCCCACCTTCCTCCCCAACAATAAGAATATTTATACCCAAAAATTGTCCATGCAAACATATTTTTGCATAGACTAGCTGTATTATTGTTATGCTGTCCTCCCTTCCACCCCCGCTTCATTTGTTATACCCATCTGTTGTGTTTGGTCTTAAACAGATTGTAAACTCTTTGGGGGTGTCATGCTCTGTTTTTGTATATAGTGGGGCTCAGATCTCTCTGGGACCCCTAGGAGTTACTGTAATATAAATAACAAACAACCATAAAATAATAGAAACTGTATTGTCCTCCCTTGTTGATAAATTTGATTTAGTTTAAACCAGTCTGGACCCCACACAGAATTTATTTTCACATAAACATTGAACAAATCAATGAAAAGCCCTATTTATTTACTTAAAAAAAGAAATGACTCTTTTACCATTATGTAAATAATTTTTTGAAATCATCTCAATTCTAGTTCTGGCCATCCCAGTGACTCACTGAACAAATTAAGGCAAATCGTTGAATATTTCTGTAACCAAAATTTACTTGCCTGGGAAAATGGGGATAAAACACATCATCACATCAGCGTTGCCAACCCCAAGCACACAAAAATCATGAGTCAAACCCCCAATAGCATGAGATTTGCTTAAAAATAACGAGATTGTCCTAAAAACAATAATATATTTTGAGTTTTGGTGACGTTTTTGCTTTCTGGTTCCTAAGTCTGTAGGTCACATTTTGGCCATGTTTTCAAGCATTTCTGCACAATCACAATAACTAGAATCTTACTATGCTTTTTAAATGAAAGCCAAGGTTCTCATGTAATCACTAGCTTCCAGGACCTGGGGCTTTCAAAACAACACCAAATATTGCAAGAGTGAGCAACACTGGTGTTGTGAGGTGTAATTAAGTGATGTTTGTAAAATAGTTTGCAGTCCTCATCTGAACACACTATAAGAATTACATACTATATAATTCTTTGTAATTTATTACAGTGGAAATTCTATATAAAAGTAGACTTAGGATAGTTTGTTATACAGATATTAAAATAAATCTTGTCCTGTCTGTGAAAAGTAAAACAGCTGCAAGCAATTTAAAAACACCTTGAACTGTATAAGAACATATAGCATGACTATACTACTAAGCAGGTTAAATTTTAACTGCTGCCTTATGTCACGTCAAACAGCTGGCACTTCTCATTAAAAATCTTTAAAATTAATCTTTTATTTAATGTACTCGAGGTTGCACTCCTAATGTTTTATAAACAAATTAAAAACATCTCAGAAAATACAGGTTGATAGAGCTGTCAGTCTCTAGAGAGAGAAAAAATTGGATTTCTAATCAATCAGGAGATCCTAATTTGTCTGCATAACTTCTAGACTTCTCCCCGCACTAACATGTTGGGGAATGCAGCTCATTATTACTGGTGTTGAAATAAACTCACCCCAGTTTAGTGGGCAAACTGAAGTCTCAACTTCAGCTTTTATAGTATCGAAGTGTAAGAGTTTACTTGTTTACATAGTCTAAGGGTGAAATCCTGACTAGAACTGGGCAATTCCCCGCCCCCCCGGCACTATGGGAAATCCAGGTTCAATTACTGTCTCTGCCTGATGTGGAGAAGGGATTTGAATTTGAGTCTCCCACAGTCCAGGAACATGCCCTAACCACGAGGCTGTGGGATATTCTCGTGTGTGTGTGTGGGGGGTCTGTCTCAATTTTTTCTGGTGAAGCTGTTCCACTGTGTATAAAATAATTAAATAGTCATTGAAACAGGAAAGTGAATTTGGGTGTCCCACATTCTAGGTGAATGTTCTAACCATGAGACTATAGAGTTATTCTCACTCTATTTCCCTAGCCAATGACTGTTATGAATTCGATCTGAAACTAATTTTTTTTGAATTTTTCAGAATTGCTAGCAAACCAGAAAAACCATTATTTGCCCAGCTCTAATCCTGACCCAACTGCAATCAATGACAAAACTCTTATTGACTTCACTGCGGCCAGGATTTCAGCCTAAGGTTTTTAATAGATGTTGGTGTACTCCAAAATATCTAAATGTGTCAGATACAAGTCCATGACAATCATATTTTCATGTGTGCACATAGATATACTATTAGCAAATAATGGCAAGGTATTTAAGGTGTATGTGCAGAGGCCTGCTGAAAGTTTGTGTCATGGTGTTCAATGACCTTCATATTTACATATTCACCTCTGGTGGTTTGACATACACTGGTCTGTAATAGGAAACAATGCAACCAAATACACAGCTATTCTGATAGCAATGGTATTGTTAAGTTCAGGACTATTTGTGCAAGTAACCAACTGAGGGATAGATTTTTAAAAGGAATCTCTGCAGCACTTTCACTTTTGCATCAGCAATTAATTATGGGTGCATATAAATAATAGCATTTGGACATCTTAATACTTGGTTTATGGGTGTAGGCAGTCCACTGGTCAAAATTTTCCATCAAATCTGTTCCTACCAATTTTTTTTTTTTTTAAACAAAAACTATTTTAGAGATGAATGCCTGCTTTCTGCAAAAAACTGATTTTTTCCCTACAAAAACCAACCCCCCAAAACTAGAAACTTTCAATTTGGAAATGTTGCTGCAGTGCCTCATGCCCCCATTCTTTTCTATAGACTGGGACCCCAGTCAGGCTGCATATCCCATGATGCACCAGGCCCATGGGACTCCCCTGATTCATTGCAGAACTCTGTAAGAGGGGAGCCCAGGGTGCCTCATGGGAGATGTAGTCTAGCCATAAATAGTGGGGCATGAGGCACCCAATTTATAACATCAATTAGGCACCACTATGGCATTTATGATTTAAAATTCATTTGTGACAATATATTTTCAGTATTCATCCAGTTCCACTCATACAGCCCAAAAAGTGGCTCAAGAGGTGAGAACATTTTCAAAGTGCTGACCTCTTTCTTTCATTTGCAAGTGAGATTGCAATTTTGATGCCTATACACTTAGATGATAGGCACACTTTACATGCTTTTAAAATATATAAATGTGGGTTTTGCCAGGCTTGTTTTCACTACATATATTTTAGGGTTAAAATCTGGTTTTGATGGGATTATTCACAATTTAAAAAAGTGAAGATATCTCACACACACGATGCTTTTCCTTGTGCTCTAGGAGCAGCAAAACAGAATAAATGTTGCAGCAAATCTAAGACTGATAGAAATTCCAATTAGAGATTTAGTTCTGCATAAATACTATTAGAATTAGATGCTAATCTTCATACTCTTATCTGCTACCCTATAGACAAACTTACTCATTATCACCTCTCCAGCATGCTAGATGCAAGATCATCTCAGAAGAATAGATGAGAACGTGGAACCTTGGCTGGCAAGTCGGACGATGTTTTGGTGCCTTTCATGGGAAAATCTAAACCTTTGCCATCTTTAATCAGATATTCAAACTTTGCTTTCCTGCCTATTTCTTTTCTAAATAGGTTTTAAGGGATGTTCAAAATCTGACGATAAACTTAGAATGAATTCAGAACCTGTTCTCTGTGCATTTTTATTCCATGTGGATGGACAACTGGACACACACATTTTAGACAGATTAGACTGTTAAATGAACCCACTTCATCTCTCTTTTCTATACTGATGCTGCCAGCAATCGAGGCACAATGTGGATTTTAAGCCCTTTTGAAAACCACAAAAGTTTTTCTTTTAAACAGAATGGCAAGCAGCCATTTCTAACCATAACTACTATCTGCTTTTATCTCTGATGACAACCATACAACTAGTTTCCCCTGCAAATAATGTAAAGTTTTAATAGCTAAATACTTAAGCAGGAAACAACATATTTGGGGTAAACCTGTTTGTCTTTTTACTAGAAAATTACCAAATTAAAAAAAATTAAAAGTATAATTGTACATTAAATACTTTGTATTAAATCCAACAAAATCAGTATAAATCAAGATGAAATCATATGGTGCAGATCAGAATGCTCTGAGTCATGTTATTTACATAATGCTGGGCAAAACCCATAATTTTCTCAAATCATAATCTTTCTATTCAGTTTTTTATAAAAGATAATAGACAAGCTCCTATTGCCAAAGTGAGTTTCCACAATGTCGTTTAGTTTCACTTCTCAAAAAACCTGCAGTCCATTTAATTTTGTTTTTGCAACCAACTAGATTCTGGCTTCACCAGCTTTATTGTCGGTGTATTGCACTGTCTTGTTCAAAGCAAAACAAAGAAGCATGAAAAGTGTTTCAGACTACACTAAAACCTTGAAAGAAGTAACAGAAGGGAGTAGTGGAGCTGAATTATATTGTTTCCAAGTCCGATGAGCTACAAGATTGGATAGTGGCAAATGCCATGCCACTTTTTAGTTCTGCTGTACAATCTCATTTCCTGCTTCACACCAATCACTGTACTGTTACTATACCAAACACTGCTGGAAGCTTTCATTAACAAACTCAACAGTAAACTGTTTTGAAAAAAAAAGATTATCATGCAATATCCAGCATAGTTTGGAAAAACATAATTAAAAATAATAATGATAAACAAACAAGCTTTTGTTAAGGTTGGAAAAAAATTGTAATATATGCGGAGAGATGCAAACATTTTAAAGTCCTCTCCCTGTTAGATTTTCTAAAGAAGTTTTCCTTATAAAAGGCTTATTTAAAAATAAGAGCACAAAGGGGTTGTGGAAGAACTCCAAGACAGTGAAAACTGTCTTAGAAACTGTAAACAAAGAACAGTTATCAGTGAGAAATACTTCAAGAATCCCATGGAAACAGACCAAATAATATTTTATGAATTGGCTCCTTTAATCCACATTTTGTAGACTTTCAACCAGCCCTTTGGAGCACATGTTCTTGAGATCTGCTATTCATAATAGTCAGCTTAACCTTTCTCACTATGCTAATAGCCTAAATTAAGAGGAGTAAATCTGAATGCAATAGTCTAGAGATGAACTCTCACAATGTCACACATCAGTTGTACGGCTTTGGCTTCATTGGGACTTCTATTCAACTACCCCAGGATCCAATTTATTTGTTTTGCTCAGTTCCCAGAGTTAGCAAGATCTCATAGGAGCCGAGCTCAGATACTTTCTGTTTCCAGAAGATGCTCAGAACCAGCATTTCTCCTGAGGATAAAACTAAATTTTCATTGTTACAGTAAGTTTTAAAAAAAACAAATTCTGCAATCTTTTCTCCCACAGAGTAGCATGGATTTTTATGGGGTCTTCTCACGTTAGAGCTACTCATCTTGAGTAAAAATTGCAGAATCAGGTCCTTACTGAATAGAAGAAAATGAGAACAGACAATTTAAAGCTCTGATCGTCCTGTTTCTGTATTGCTTTCCCCTAATTTACTTGACCTAACACTGCAGCATTAAAAATAATCCACCACCTTTTCCCTACACTGATCTCTAGCTAGACTGTTATCTACTTCCTAGAGCCAGATTCTCCTCTAACTTACATCAGTGTAAATCACATGAGAATCTAGCCCCTAATTTCATAGTTAGAATTAACAAACGAAGAAACTTCTAGTAAATAATAATGAACTTATTGTCTGAGTTTTAACCCCCACATATATATTTCACTATAAGTAGATGAGCTATATCTTTAACCTTCTTGCATACATGTATTTTCCTACATTAACACTGTAGGTAAACTATACTATTATGTTCAAAATACATTTTTACAATTATTTTACTCAAGAATATTCAGAGAACTTATAACTATGACCACATACAGATTGTGACATTTGGCCACTATCACTGGAGACTCTAAATGCCTCTCAAGCATTTAAAATGAAAACAACAGTACTCTCTTTCTTCTTAATCTGTTGGAGAAATAGCTTGAATAATTTCAATATTTTTAATTTTTTGGCTGGTTTATGTTTATGTGTGAGCTGTGCGTGCAAGAGAGAAGAAGTTATTGAGGAAAAAGCTAAATTGAAGAAAACAGTTTTTCAATTAGTTCTGAAAGTGGTTAGCTCCACGATGATACCTCTCTTTTGCAGCCAGGTTTCCATGAAAGTTCTATCTCCTGCACTGCGTTTCTCATTATTGGTCAACTGCTGCATTGTTCTGGTGGAATGCAGTTGCCACAGGAGGTCAAACACAGAGGGAGAGAATCTCCCTGGTAGCTAGCACTGATCGCACTGAAGGTTTGACTATCACGGTAGAAGCCTTAGACAGGACTCTGTTTTCAAAGGGGCACCAGTCCAGACAGCAGAGCGGCAGGCTGAAAAGCTTTTTCAGGGTGTGTAGTTTCATTCCTAGATATAACAGGTTGCAATAATCACCACAGTCAGATCAGTGTCTGGTAGCATAGGGGGCAATCTTTGAACTTTGATCAAATAAATACAGACACCTACATACACACAAACACTGGCAAAGGGTTACGTGTTTCCAAAGATGTGTTCACTTGCAATTTTATAAAGCTGAATTCTTGATATTTTCTATCCACATTCATAATCTCCTTTATTTTATTTCTCTAATAGATATTCACAACTCCTCATAATCTATACCATTTGCAGATCTAATATGCCATTTATTCCTTTTCCAGGTCATTAATAAAGATATTAAATAAGGCACATGAAGTAATAGGTGGCTATTTTAAGGTACATATTTATGTTAATTGAAAGAGACCCTTGGATATCTAAAACTCTAACATAGATTTGAGCAGAATAACTGTACGTGTGCTATAGCAATGCAAATTTTTTTCTTAGGGATAATTACTAATTTCCTCAATCTTATGTTGTTAAAAGGGTATTTGATATAAATACTTACAGTGTAAACACACAGTAGCATATATACACGTATACCAATAATATATATTACCTATAGCTCTGCGTGGCTAGAAAGTGGAGAGAATACTTTCTTCCCATCTTGAAGTTCCTAGTTACTGGATCTTACCGTCATAATATTGTGATGTATAGAAAAATTATTTTCTAGAGATCTATTAGTTATTAATTTTTCTCTCTTTCTGGGGTTTGGATGGATGGTTTCATGATGTTAAAGGAGCCTAACTTTATTGGTGGAGGCATACAAAAATATTTTTTAAAAACACGGTAAACTAGCCTAAATATTTCTAAATGAGGTTTTCAATACAAAGTTTAGAGAGAAAAGGGAATATCTTTTATTGAAGCAACTTCTGTTGGTAAAAGAGACATGCTTTTGAGCATACACAGAGCTCTTCTTCAAGGTGGAACAGATTGTTTAGCATAAGTACATTTCCTGGACCTGAAGAAGAGCTCTATGTAGCTTGAAACTTGTCTCACTCATCAATAGAAGTTTCTCCAATAAAAGACATTACACCTCACCTATCTTGTCTCTCTAATATCCTGGGACCAACAATGCTACTACTAAACTGCATAGTACAAAATTTGGTATGTGAGAAGTGTATTAAGGTATACCATAAATGGTTGAAGTATATGTAGTTTCTCAGAAATACTGTATTTAGTGTATATTTAATGATTGTGTGATTGTCAAAATGTTCTGGAAGAGGGGGCAGCAGTTATCACCTTTGTGTACTTGCTTGTGGTTTGATAAAGACAAGAAGCCAAATGCCATAAGGTCCAATCTAACAGGAATGCACTGAAGTCAATAAAAGGCAGGGCTGAAAGTAGGCCGGTATGGCATACCGGTAAGAAGCCAGTACCGGCCCGTATGCAGCCAACGTTAAAGCACTGCTGCTGCTGCCCTGGGGCTGACAATTTAAAAGGACCCGGGGGTCCCAGCCACCGCCGCTGCTACCGCGGCAGCAGTCGGAGCCCTGGGCCCTTTTAAATCGCTACTGGAGCCCCGGGAGGTGTGGGCCAGGCAATGCGGATGGGCTGGCCAGGGGAGGCTGACCCCCCCCCCGCCCTGCCGCTTCCGCCTGAGGCCCCGCCCCTTCCGGTAAGAGTTTAATATTACTTTCACCCCCTGATAAAAGGCCTCCCATTGACTGTAAGGGATCCGGAATAGAACCCACAGTTCGTTATTGCTTCTTCTGCTCGCTGCTCATGTGGATCATTAAAATGTAGGATGTCCTAGTCATGTCAAAGCTGACATACCAACTCCTATGCCTGTTCCTTTATCACTTGTGCTTTGAATTTTCAGAATACTATTGTGGTCTACATAAACTAAGGAAAATATCAGATTTGTCACCTTATCAATTTTGATCTTAATGTCTGGAGGGACTTGAAACAGTTGTATGTCAATTTTTGGTTGCAGTGTGTTATCCCAACATGCCCTTTACAATTGACGTCTGTACTTACCAGAAAGAACAGCACTGCTATGCACACAATACAAATGTTCATTTAAAAATGTTTCTTCCTATACCATAAAACTCCACTATGCAGCTATCATCAAATCCTCTTTAAGAAAGCATCATTCCATCAAAACAAACACAGTGGTTCAACACAAGGTACTGAAAAAATTTACATTTTAGGCCTGAGTGCTTATTTCAGTGGAACAATACTTTTTTAAAGAAACAGCAGGGATACCTAGCATCATGGAGCCCATTCTAGTCAGTTTTCAAAACTGGCAGTCAAGCTAAGTTTACAGCTAAGATGGAGTAGTGGAGTGTTTACCAACTGCTTTCTACCCTCCAGCTTCTCACAAACAATACTGATTTGTTTAGACAACTGGCATCTTCACAAAACTCAGACATTTGAGGTGAATCACAAGAATTGTACCATAAATAAAGACTGGCATCTATTTCAGAGGAAACATTCACTAGCATTTCTGGAATAAAAGTTCTGCTATAATCATACATATTCCAGAGTTTATAATCTGCCCATGAAATTTAATTTGGGTCAAACTTTGACTTGCTCCCCTTATAGGTGATACACAAGGGAGGAACTCAATGATTACGCATCTCTATTAACTAGGAATCTACCTGTTTTCAGTATCTCCACTATAGCCTCCCCCCCGGCCCCAAAAAATGTTTTGTCGTGTTTCTTAAACCTCCCCCTGCAGGATGGTGACCTAAGAGAGACCCCAGGCAGATGAGTTGGTGAAACTGACAGGAAGTTGTCAAGGTGCATCTGAAGAAGAGCTCTGTGGAAGCTTGTCTCTCTCACCAACAACAGTTACTCCAATAAAAGATACTACCTCACCCATGTTGTCTCTCTAACATCCTGGGACAACAACACTGCATACAGGGTGCATGGGCGTCTCAAAGACCTTCCACAATCAGGCCCATTGCAAGTTGCCACCCGGCCCTCTCAAATCTATGCAGCAATTAAACACCTGTGGCTGGCCCGGGTCTGACTCAGGCTTGCAGGGCTGTAAAGTTGCTGTGTGCACATTTGGGCTTGGGCTGGAGCCTGAGCTCTAGGACCCCACAAGGGGGAACGGTCCCACTGCTCAGGCTCCAGCCCAAGCCTGAATGCATACACATCAATTTCTAGACACTGGTCTTTTATTCCAGTGTGGATGTACCCCAACTGTGCAACCCCAGCCCTCACGAACCATACATCCCTTGCACATGAAACTTTGAGCCATTCTTCCCCCCCATGCAGTGTCAAATCTACATACAGCCAGGACTCTACTCTGACTCCAGGCAGTGCTACTTCGGGCAATCCAGCCACACGTTTAGTTTGTACAAGCAACCACAGATCTAGCCTGGGCATGTTCCTTCCCATCTCCCTCACCCTAGAAATGGGCCATGGTTTGTGACAGAGCATTGTTTCTATCTGTGCATGCGGGGGGGTGGTAGGGCATGGGGAAAGGGTGTGTGGGGAGACAATTTGAGACTAAATGAGATGAGAGCATGAATTCATGTGGCAGTGAGAGTGAGCTAAGAAGTAATGGGAAGAGGAAGAGGTGAAATGAAATGTTCAAGGAGGGGGAGCAGAAGAGTAGAGAGAGGAGGAGCATAATAAGGCAAGAATTGGAGCAAGGGCAATTTTAAAACGAAACAAGCTGGAGGTACAGGTACCAGGAAGAAAATACCAGCTTTTATGTCCTACTTTTGATTTTTAAAGTGGGGAGATTGACAAGGAAAGAGAACAGGAATGACTGGCTTAGGTGGGATGGAGGGGGGAAGAGAAGTAGGTCTTTTTTGCCTTCACCTCCAGCTCTGAAAATAACAAGGACTAGCGAATAAAGCAATGGACTGGGAGTCAGATGACCTGGGTTCTAACCTATGTCAGTCTTTGACCAGTACACAATGGTTCCAAGACTGGAGATGTGCAAAAAGGGACTTAAATGGCTGGAGCAGATTGCACACCCCTCACTTACCCACTTTGTCCCCATGCACATGGAGAAGTCCAAAGAGAAATTCTGCTTACCTAAGGGCAGATTACCCTGGTGCTCCTCTTCTTGGAGCAGTGCTTTGTCACACTGCTTCCTATTCTGGGCTATAAAAGCCATGATCTAGCCTATTTTAACCTTATATTAAATATAAATCACACTAAAACAACATACTTTTGGGCTTAACCATTACCAAATGGAAGAGTCACCACGGGTGATATTCTGTGTTTGTTCTCTGAAACAGGAGTTCACAGTGCATACATGCACAGACACACTCAAGCATTCCCTTTAAGTGAACATGTTTACAGTATAACAGCACAAAAGTGGGAACAATGGCTCCTAAAAGAGAGCAAGTAAAAAAAAATCTTACGTAATGATCAGTTTTATTTGTACTGCATTCTCCCTCCTATCGTTAAGGTATTGAGGGAACTCCCACATACTAATACCTGGAGTGTGTTAACTTCCAAAAATAATGCCCTCGGCCACAGTGTGTTCTCTGACACATATGTGCAACTTAAGCAAAATTTACCTCACATTTGGAAAGCTAACACCCTCTGAGACATTATAAAATACAAGATGTAGTGGTAAATTCATTCAGGGAGCAGCCAAAACCACTGCATCACGAGAACAAAGATCAGGAACCTCTTCCTAAATAAATACAGAAACAACACATAAAATATTTTTATTTGTATCTCTAAGAGACTCAAGATACCGGTGAGCATTATAAGGTTGCCTTGCACAGACTCCTTGTCTTATTAACCAGCTGATGCTTAGTCCACTAACACTTGTAGGCTATTTTTCCATACTATACTCCCACTCAGATTGTAGCTTTCTATACACAAACCAGCAACAGATATATTAGCTGACAAGCAACTGTTATGAGCTTTAGCACACATATTTATGTGTTCACAAGCGTGTCTTATCACCCAGTGAATATATTCAGTATCTATCTGTACATATTCACAAGCACATATAATGAAAATAATAATGTTTAGGACCAGAATAACTTATCTGATAATAGGTCTAGTAAGTAAATAAAATGGATATTCTTTTAAAAATTACACACAAACACCTGATACATTCACGTGGCTCACTTGTTTTCTGAACTCACGTAAAAATGGATACATACATATAACCAATACAGAAAATGGAATCCTTCCTCTGTCAAAGCTGCTAATCTATCAGCACTGATTTTCAGGTGGAGCTCCTCAGTTAAAACTCTTCAAGGAAGTAATATTAAGTGAAAACTGCTCTTGCTCTCACTCTCTCTTTTTTACAAATAACAATAGATAGCCATAGACTGGAGTGAATTTATAGCTGTATATCACTCTTGGGACTCTGCTTCTGTTCATAAACAACTTGATATATACTCTCATGGTTTATGCTGTTGGCAGAGTCCCCAGAGGGA
Source organism: Trachemys scripta elegans (assembly GCF_013100865.1). Lineage (NCBI taxonomy): Eukaryota > Metazoa > Chordata > Testudines > Emydidae > Trachemys > Trachemys scripta. Next base: position 64,856,870 of record NC_048307.1, on the reverse strand, counting down.
CTTAAAACTTTGTATTCATGCAGTAACTTTCCATTATCCTATATATTTTAGATGATGGAATTAACACCCAAGAGATACATTTTCAAAGCATTGCATGGGGTTTTAGCTCTGTGGTTCCCATTGACTTAAATGGTATGTGTAGTTAAGCCCTTTGCAATGCTTGGAAAATTTACCTTAGGATACTAACCTACAGGACAATATCAAGACAATTAAATTCTAACATGCTGCCATCAGGTAGCTTTGTTTAATCTATGGGCATGATTCTTCACTGAATATCTAGTGATGAACCATTTTATACTGCAAAGCAGCATGTGACATCTCTCTATGCTGATCATGCTCCTCGACTTATGCTTGACAGTTCCCACATTCCCTTTCAAATCCACTATCTTAGCAATATTGGAGAGGTGAATGACATTCTGCTCAAGAAGTGTGTGGAAGAGGAAAAATTAATAGAAAAATATTGCCCTTCACAGAAGGCATGATGTGACCTTCTACTGTCATGAATCCCAATCTTGGCTCTAAAGAGCTTAGCCTGGCCCTCAGTTTACTGCTTTGGGCTCCCTCCTTGTTTCTGACAGGTTTCAGAGTGGTACCTGTGTTAGTCAGTATCAGCAAAAAGAACGAGGAGTACTTGTGGCACCTTAGAGATTAACATTTATTTGGGCATAAGCTTTCGTGGGCTAAAACCCACTTCATCTGATGCATGCAGTGGAAAATACAGTAGGAATATATAAATACAAAGAGAACATGAAAAAATGGGTGTTGCCTTACTAACTCTACCGAGACTAGTCAATTAAGGTGGGCTATTATCAGCAGGAGAAAAAAAACTTTTGTAGTGATAATCAGGATGGCCCATTTCAAACAGTTGACAAGAAGGTCTGAGTAACAGTAGAGGAAAATTAGCATGGGGAAATAGTTTTTACCTTGTGTAATGACCCATCCACTCCCAGTCTTTAGTCAAGCCTAATTTAACGGTGTCCAGTTTGCAAATTAATTCCAGTTCTGCAGTTTCTCATTGGAGTCTGTTTTTGAAGTTTTTTTGTTGGAGCATTGCAACTTTTAGGTCTGTAATTGACCAGGGAGGTTGAAGTGTTCTCTGACTGGTTTTTGAATGTTATAATTCAATTACAGACCTAAAAGTCACAATGCTCCAACAAAAAAAACTTCAAAAACAGACTCCAACAAGAAACTGCACACACTGGTTTTTGAATGTTATAATTCTTGATGTCTGATTTGTGTCCACTTATTCTTTTGCGTAGAGATTGTCCGGTTTGGCCAATGTACATGTACTCTTTTCTGGCAGCACAGCTGCTTCGGTGGCCTGGCTGCTCTTGGTCCTTTGTGTCTTGCCTATACACTTGTTCATTAGAGAGAAAGTATAATGGAAATTTATGCTGCAAAGACCAGTATTAACTTAGGCAGGGAACTGCTCCCCAACTGTGCTGTATTCTCAGGAGAATGTTTTGCCTACTGGCATTTGTTCCCTCAGTCTGCAAGGCCTCTTAATACTGTTGGTCACGTGCCCAAATTCTCATAGACCCCCAAATGCACATTATCACAGGGGAGTTTTGGGCTCAGAAAGAGGAAGGACAATGTAGCTATAACTCCCTAGACAAATTTCACATGAGTTACACACATTTATCTCCTCTGTATTGTGAAACAGAATAAAGGACTTGGCCCATTTTTTGATATACTTTCCATGTCCTCACTTCTCCCTTCATGTAAATAAGGTAGAGCACAAACTGAAGAGGTGGACAGAATGTGTACACATGCACTTTATAGTGAAGAAAGAGGGGAATTATCATAATCCTTTATTTCTTGTGTATTTTTGCATATTCACTTAATCCTCCCCCTTATGGCTGAAAGCCTAAAAAATTGGGGAAAAGAATCAAGCTTTAGACAGCGTGTCCTGTACATAAAAAGATCCTGGGAATATTACAGAACAGCAGAAGAACCATTTTAATAATTAAAGGAATCCAGTGAGCCTTCACAAGCCAATAATTCTTTGTTTCAAACTAAACAGTCTCTCTCTCTCTCTCTCTCTCTCACACACACACACACACACACAGATCTGAACCCCTCTCTTTGTTAAATCAAAGCATTTATTTTGTTGGGCGAAAAACAAAATAGCATTTATTAATAAATGTTCTTAAGTTACTTGCTTGCAGTAGCTGCACACTTCAGATTCTAAGTATGATTGTACACAAATTTAGTTCCAGTTTTTCTTCTGCCCAACAGCTAAGAAATTAGTGGAAAATCAGTTTCCTCTAATGGTTTTTCACAAAATAGTTCCTCTCAGATGCTGTACTGCTTATGGAGGTTTTTCATAATGAAGAATGGACAGCTGCACTAGTTTGGATTCCTAATGTTCAAAGTAATTTAATACCAACTACCATTCTTGAAAGCCTTCTAAATTTTCTACAAATCCAAATTCAATTATCTTAGTAGGAACTAATCAGTGACTACACAAGTGTTTTCTTGGTACCTAGGCCACTTCTTAAAGCAACAAATCCATGTCACTTTCAAGCATTTTTCTCCAGCAGGGAAGCAGAAAAATACAAGAACTACTGTATACTGAAATGTCTTAATGCAATCCTGCTCCTTTGCCATTCATATACTGCCAACTGCAAATGTTGAACAAAAGGGAGGCAAAATAGGGAAGAGAACATCTACACAAGGGAAGGAAGAAGGTGTCAACTCTGCAGCAACACAGAAAGCTTGGAACTACAGGAGGCTATGTATTGCACCTGGGTTATTACTAACATTTCAGTACCAGGGGCTATAAGGGAAATAAACTCTAATGAGTGGACGGAGAAGCAGAAAGACACCACCAAGATATTGGAACAGCATGTGGACAGGGGAACAAAGGATGGAGAAGCGGGTGTTAGGTTAGTTTGCGTAGAAGTAATGCTTGTTGGGGGAAATAGCACATTTATTAAAGACATTAGACATATGTAGGCAGAACTGAAAGAAAATAAATCAAATAGCCCAGCTTGGGCTCTGTGAAAGAAATAAAGGTTTAATTTTGCAAAATGATACTGGTTGTTTTTTCACGCTGTAAAGCAAAAAAAAAGGGTGGGGGGGCTCAGACCCACGTTCCACTTGATCATGATCACCAAAATTAAATGCTTTGGGTTAGGGCTATTGAATGACAAATTCCAGTTTTGGAACATCAGTGGCCAAGACACGTAGGTTGAGTGACAGAAACCAAATCTGACTAACCACCAGCTCTCCTTTTTATTTGAAAAGGAAACACCATTTGTACAGGATGCTTAACCAGGGACTGCTGCATTATGCATATCAGTGAGGTAAAGGGAGGAGGAGGAGGAGATAGAGAAAGAGAGAGAAAATGGCAGTCAGATACAGTTTGCTGTTTGTCACTGTCTAAACTCATCAGTGATATGGGATTATGGGAGACACCTGAAAGACAAAGGGCTTTATTGGAACATTTAAGAATAGTATTAGTCAGATTTGCAGCAGTACACAATGAAAATTAATGTTTCCCCTCTAGCTGACATGGTGCAGGGAAAGAATAAGAAGGCCTCAGGCTTTTCACTTTGCTCCATCTATCATTCAATATCACCACCTGGTTTGGGGGCTTGATCCTGAGTACCCCCAGCTCCTGGCTGGAAAGTAAGGGTGACACATATTGTCCTTAAGGGGTAGGAACCAGGAAGTTGGTATCACCTCTTTCTTGTCCAAAGGCTGAGAAATATCTCTGATATTTTTATGCAGAAATACTATTCAGGGACTTGTATCTGAAGAGAGATTTTAAACTTACAAGAATAAGTAAACTCTGTGCCATGGAAAAATACTGTAGTAATAATACAGAGTGTTATGAAAAAGGGGTCACTTGTAATTGTTAGAGAAGGGAGGTGTATACTTTTTTGCCACTCTGGGTCCAGATTACTGGTATTGCAAATATAAATCTGGAAATGGTGCTACCTTAATAAAAATGGAAATAAGACAATCTGAAATATTCTCAGCCTTCATTCAGGGAGGAGGCATTCCTCACTTGCTCATTCTGCATGACACCCTCATTTTGAAGCACAATACAACTCTGGTTTTCCAAACTCACATTAACTCAACTAAAGATGGCCGTTATGACCCTTGTGTTCACATTGACTGAAGCTCTGCTAGACAGGAGCTTCACCACTTCAGTCTTGTAGAGCTACTGAACTCTGCCGGACAGGATCTTCTAAATTCAACAGGAATGCAGCTTTGCTGCAGCTCTGCAGTTTACTTTCAGGCTTGAGTCCCACAGAGTTTAGAATCTCCAAAGAACTGAAGCTCTTGGCTTTCAAACTCTCAATTTAATAGAAGTGTTGGAGGTCATCACTAGACCTTCGAAAATCAATCAGGACAGACCTGGTCATCTCCCCCTTTTTCTGCACAATAGGCCTCCTCCCACCTCAACACTGTCCCAAAGACAAACATAAGTTCCCAATCACCCCATATCTTGAAATGAACTGGAATGCAAAAGATGTCTGCAAGTCCCTTATATCCCATACATTCCACAGAGACAACTAGGGGCCAGATTATGGTCACCTCTCATCTACCCACACCACTGTACTGCAGAAAAAGTGCCCCCACCACTTCTCACTGTCTGGCTCATAAGGGGCTAAACCTATATAAATACTGAGACTATAGGGGGCTGAGAACAGGCATGTTCTCCTGGTTGTTGCATCCCCCCCCCAATCTTTACCTGATGAGAACTCTGGTATGTTTGTCTGATTCACACTTGGAACTCAACAGCAACACTCTCTCAGAGTGCAGGCCCTGTCTCTTTTGCTTGCACAGCCCCACTTCCCTCCCTTACTGGGAATTCCTGTCCTGCTCTCCTCTCTGAGGGCTTTCCTGGTTGCAGGCCAGTCCTAATACTGAACAGCACTTCAAAGTCTTTGAGTACCTATGGCTTGCAGCCAAAATGTGGGTGATAAAATGCTTTCTATAAACATGGGGATGAAGAGCATAATTTGCGGATCGCATTAAACAATGTGGATTAGTTGTCAGGTATACATTTGTGGTGCTCAGCACCTTGCACGAAGCAGAGTGCTCTTCATGGGATCGGGCCATTAATGCACAAATTACATAGCTGCTGTGTGAAGCTACATAGATTGGAAGTGGCGGTTCCATCCTAATATTGAGTGATTTCAATTACAATTTCCTTAGCAAAAGGTCCATAATTTTGTCTGTGTTTTGCACAGCACTAAGCACACTGTGAGCATTCAAGAAATAAAAATAAATGATACAGTTATGGCAAGAGTCACCATATGGTGCTGTTACACACAGACTTACAAATGCTCTTATTGCACAAGCAAGTTTTTAGTCTTTGAAGAAATGCTTTGTTATTGTTTGCTGTGAAATGCAGTGGTCCTCGGAGAGAAGCTGAGGCATATAACAGTTTGTTCTCTGCCTTATTCTCAATATTTTTCAAGCAATTCTAGAGACAGAGCAGCTTTCTGGGAACCAGGCATTGGTGTGTGAGCTGAGATTTCTGGACGAAAGGGGGGGTTGGGGGATTATTGACACTCCCTCTCTGCCAGGACTGATGTGTAAATAAAGCAAGTTACACTTAACTTATACCTAGATTCCACATCACTGATTTCTCTTTCCCTGGTAAGCCAAGCTACAAGGCCTCAGAACTCTGCTACCACATACATGACAGAGGAGTGACACTAGTGTGGAAGAAGAGGCAACAATACTAATTAATGAGACAGTTCTGAGGAAAGGGAGAAGATGCTGCCTCTGAAACAAAGGGGCAGCATCAGAATAGGAAAAAAGGAAGAGACAAAAATGGATCAACTCTCCTCCACATTTTCTATCTTGCTCTCATTGTGTCTTGTACTTTTCCATTCCTTTTGGTGCCCTTCTCTCCCTCTCTTCTGTCCCTCATTTAAAGGATTAAACACCCTGTTCTTTTAAAAGAAATATTCTTGTACTGCAATTTTATTCAGCTGAGCCTATAGGCTGTGGGTGCCTTAAGTTGCTTAATCAGCACTCCTGGAAGCAATACCTCCTCTCAATTGATTGACAGGAGGTATTGCTTCCAGAAGTGCTACTTCAGCAGTGTGGGGTCTGACAGACGAGCAGTGACTATGATAAATATAAATGCTGTAAATGGTTGTTTTAAAGAAGTTAGGTACTGCGCTTCTACGAACATGCAGTACTAAGAGATCCCGCTCCTGAGAGCCAGTTGCTGGACTTTTTGATAGGAGGGATAGCTCAGTGGTTTGAGCATTGGCCCACTAAACCCATGGTTGTGAATTCAATCCTTGAGGGGGCCATTTAGGGATCTGGGGCAAAAAATCAGTCTGGGGATTGAGCAGCAGGTTAGACTAGATGACCTTCTGAGGTCCCTTCCAACCCTGATATTCTCTGAGATGAAATCTGTGACAAACTATAGGTATGAAAATGGAGAGGCAGACTTCAGAAAGGATGGAGGTGGGGTGACAGAGCTTAAAGTTTGGCTTCTTGAAGGCATGGACATTTATTAACTTGTCCCCACAACCCATGGCTGTTAGCAGACAAGCCCGTTTGCTGCTGCAATTGCCGACTACTCGATGAAGTACAAAATTACCTGGTCTTCAAGAGGGAAGAAAAGCTAGCTGCGGAGATGGAAACCCACTATGTTACAGCTATTAGATTAGAATTCTTCCTGCACCAAGATTGAAAAGGCGCAGGACGGAGGGTAGGTGGGTCTGTGAGGGACTCAATTGCTGCTGTTTGATTCTCAGGAGGCTCTGGCCACATGGCTAGTCTGATATAAGATATCAGGCTATGGTCCATAAGGGACCCAATGTTAGCGGTGAACTGGCAGTAAGGAATTATGCCCCATCTCTTCTCACCAGACATGCCTCATATGCCAGGGTGGGGGAATATGGGGAAGTGGTGGGCATAGGTGCCTTGGGCAGTGGAATTCGCAGCTTCACAGCTGCAGTTAGGTTCTAGTCCCTTTCTACTGTTCAGGCCAGGCAAAGAAGCCAGATCACCAAAGAATATATATATTTTAAACACTAACCAAACTTATTCACTGTGACTGACTGTTCTGAAAACTGGGGATTAGTTTGGAAGGAGGGGGGAATACAGCAAAGCTTTAAACCTTTTTCCCATCCTATTTGATAAATAATATTTCTAAAGTTAGAAGTTTAAACAGCGTTTCTACAGTGCACATTTGTCTCCTGAGAGATTTTGCTGTTTTTTCAAAAAATATTTAATATATATAACTGGATGGCAAAGTCCAGGAACAAGGAGACTGTTTTACTGTGGAATTTTTCAGAACAATTGTGTGTGTGGGGAATTTTCTTCTTCATAAGATCCAGACTAGATGGCTCCCTCAACTTCACAGTGAAAGTATTTTATTTGCAAATGAAGTTATTTTTTGCTACGGTGTCTCTACAATGATCAGTAACAGAAACACTAAACCCCACAGCAAGAGAGCTTACAATCCAGTGGAAATGTGAGTTGCCTTAGGTGGTATCTTTGGTTGTGTTGATAATTCCTATACTGAAAAATACAGATTTATATTTGACCTTTTTTTTTTTCAGAATTTTTGTTTCTAAAAGCATAACCTTATAATTAATATTTGCACCAAACAGAATGTGTTTTTCATCAGAGTAAACACTTTTGCACCACTATGTCTCCTATAGACTAGAAGGAGAGTTTTACAAACAGCAATTGAGAGCAGTGTTTCATCTCTCTGTTACACTACTTACCTCAGAGGCCAATTCCAGACACCTCAGAGAAGGAGAGAGAAACCCATAATGGAATAACTGGCCTATACAGAAGTTTCTTTCTAACCACCTTCAATTAGTGGTTGACTTATGCCCTAAAGCTATAGAGTTTACATTTTGTATAAAAATGTTTTATCCTGTTTATTGTAAACATGGGTGTTTTCATTTTACAAAGAAATATTGAATCCTACTAAGCTTTTTGCCACATTGGTAACTTGTGGTCGTGAACTCCCTTCCAGAAGTTCTTGTTATTCTGCTATACCTTTTTAGAAAGGGTGATCAGAGCTGAACACAGCATTCCAGTGAGGGCATACCATTGATTTTGAATAATGGCATTGTAATAAATAGATTTTAAGGCCAGAAGGAACCATTATGATCATCTAGTCTGTCCTCCAGCATACCCCAAGCCTTAGAACACCCCTGTATTAATTCCTGCTTTAAGTTCAAAAGCTGTGCCTGACTAAAGCATTTCTTCTAAGAGAAAAAAAATCTCAATGTAAAAATTTCCAGTGATGGAGACAACCCTTGGTAAGTTATTTCAGTGATTAATTACCCTCACTGTTAAAAAATGGTGACTTATTTTTAGTTTGAATTTGTCTAGCTTCAACTTCCAGCCATTGGTTCCTGTTATACTTTTGTCTGCAAAACTGAAGAGCTTTCTATTATCAAATATCTGTTCCCCATGTAGGTACAGTACTTACAGACAGCGATTAAGTAACCCCTTTACCTTCTCTTTGATGAGCTAAAGGATTGAGCTTTTTGAGTCTTTCACTAGCAGGCATGTTTTCCAGTCCTTTAATCTTTCTCATGGCTGAACCCACTCCATTTTTTCAGCATCCTTCTTGATGTGAGGACACAAGGACTGGACACCATATCCCAATAGCTAAATACAGAAGTAATATAACTTCTCTACTCTTACTCGATATTTTACTGTTTATACACAGTGGAGCAGAAACAAAAGGAGAGACAGAAAACTACATCAGAATACCTCATTGCCAAGTGGTGAGTGCACTTTCCTGGGAAAGGTACACCCAAAGTTCAAATCCCTGCTCCACATCAGACAGAAGGAGAAACCCAGGTTCCTGGGTAAATACGCTAACCACTAGACTAAAAGTTATAATGGGGGAACCACCACAATCACTCCTCTTTGTTCTTTGCCAGAAAGATTTTAGGAACTTGTCTCTCCTGGAATTGTCATAGCTGTGAATCCTTAGCAGAGGGAGATGCCTCCCTCCAACCAGATTAAGACAGCTCAGTCCCTTTGAGGGGCAGAGTTTAGGGCCGTTCTTAATCCATTTACTGTGACAGACATGTTGATTCTGTATTGTTCTATTTTCTGAATCAAATGTTGTGTGGTGCCAAGTCTAAGTATATTACCTCAACATTATTATCTCTAATAATCAAACTTGTAATCTAATCAAAAATATCAAAATTATTGTGACACAACCTATTTTCCATAACACATATTAAAGGTATTAATTATATTAGCCTCCTTTAATTCTTGATTAATCAAGTCTGTATCAGCCATTGCATTATTTTGCCTGGGATCAATGTCAAGCTGAAAGGACTATAGTTACCAGGGTCATCCAGTTTATTCCTTTTTTAATACTGACATTTTTTCACACTATTTTTAAAATTGTTTTTTGTACTTATCTCATTTTGTTAACTTTTATGACCACCACTGCCCATTGTAAAGATCCTTAAAATTAACTTCCTGTAAATATATCCCAGGCCATTTTTCTTGGTCATTATAGTTTAGACAATTGTAATGTGGTTTAAACGATTCCTTCCAAATGTGCATTATTTTGCATTAGCCAAAATTGCATTTCATCTTCCATTGTGCTGTCCATTCACCTAGCTGAAGTTCCCCACAGTCTTATTTAGTCTTGACTTCACTAAATAATTCTGAGTCCTCTGCAACTTTCATCACCTCACTGTTCCACCATTTTTCCAAAACAGGGAAGTGTTTGACCTGTTGAGCACAGATAATTCCCATCAGCTGCTAATCAGAGGTTATGTCTGACCAGCAAAACTGGACTACAGAGCATGAAATTCGAAAATAAGTTGATTGTTATGTCTCTGAGAGCAAGCTTTGACTTGAACACTACTGAATATTAATAATTTAGGTCCCAATCCTGCACTCCATTACATGAACAGTCCTTAAGCAAATAGTCCTAGTAAGAACAATGAGACTACTTGTGAATAAGGCTTTGCAGGATTGACCTCATACTTTTCATACAGCTTTTCTGGATCAGTTTAGCGTTCATGGTAGCTGCAGTACCGACAGCCCTGGAAACTGATGTCCTCTGTTTATTTAAATAATAATCTTGTCTATACTTTGCCCTGCCAACAGCTTCCCAAACATAACCCGAAGAGACCATTTGTATTCTGCAGGCCCATTCAAACCTTGTCATCTCTATAGCAATTGCTTTCATAGACACCAAGTAGTCTGAACTGTGATGGTAGCTTTGGTGATGAGGACCCCTCCCCACCAGGAATTGGAACGAGACTACCACTACATTTCACGTAGGCCACTGAAGAGCCATTATACAATAACTTTAGGTCACTATCAGCCTGAACTGGATTTGACTCAGTGTATATGGAGCCTTTCACCTATAGATCAATGTCAGCAGCTAGACTTTAGTACAGTACATACATTTATTTAAATGTCTGTTCAGAAATCTGCCCAGTATGAAATGTTTACAACCTGATAAACACTATGTGATGATGTAATACCTTTTTACTATTGAAGGGAAAAAGCAAAAACTGGGATATTCTATGCTTGAAAGAAAATTGTATTTTAAGAAAACATCAGCCATTCTTTTTTCTGTTATTCCCCAGTGCTAGCAGTAACATACATTAAGGCCTTTGAGGAAGGTGTTTTGCCTAACAGAACAGCTTGGTATATCCAGTTACATCTAAAATAAAAAGAGTGTTCAACTGTTTTGTAAAACTAAATTGCATATCATCATACCCTGAACATTTTGAAAGCAGAAAATATTATGGTAGATGATTCAATTATTATTCTCCTTCATTACAAAGCTTTCTATTATAATGGTCTAACCAATATAAGCTGCAGTAGTTTCTACATTCCCAAGTATATTGAACCCATTACAATCATTCTTGTAGCAGCACCTCCTTAAAACGTTCAAAAGCATAGCTCCTGAATGGGTCTATAATCAGTGTTAAGTACTGTGATGTTATGAGTGTAATATAATATCTCACTGAAAGATGACAGGGCCAGAAAGAGTTAATTAACTCACAGACTGACCTGACCCATCAGTGAACCTTAAGGACTGGTTAGGAAGATATGTAAATGAATAGAGCTTTGAAATGCAAGTCTGCATTGTTAGAGATCTCAAGGGTAGATGTTTGCTCAGGTCTTGTGATGTAAGCAAACAAGTCTTGTCTATTGCTATAATTCAAAGATCAAAAAAGGAATATTAACATTTATGATGATACTTGAGTGAAATAGTATTATTGTCTCTATGTCTCTTTGAAGGTTGTGGTAACCTGTATCTGAACTGTTTAATGGATAAATTACCCTGTGCTAATTGCCAGGATGTTTGGGAGAAGGAGAGTTAAGCTTATTGTTTTCCCAGGCCGAAAGGCTGCTGGAAATGTATAAGAACCCTGGGACACAATCCTACATCATCTCAGATCTGCTTTGGGTTTCAAGAGGGGGAAATCTTAAGCCATAAGGATTGAGATCACCAGTCATTGACTGGAGTCACCCTGAACATGGACATTGGACTATAACCTCTGGACTATTTCTAAAAGGATTTTTGTCAACTACAAGCTCACCTCTGCTATGTATCTGAACCTCAAGAATTGAATTCAAGTCTGTATGTATATTGATCTTTTAACCAACGCTCTCTCTTTTCTTTTTCTTTAAAATTTTTTAGGTTAGTTAATAAGAATTGGCTATAAGCGTGTTTTTTGGGTAAGATCTAAGTAATAATTCAACCTGGGTATGTGGCTGATCCTTCAGGATTGGAAGAACCTTTTCTTCTATATGATGAGGTAAGATTTTCAGTAATCATCATCATATTTGACGTGTGTGTCTGGATGGAGGCCTGAGGCTGGGTACTTTAAGGGAACTGCGTTGTTCGGACTTCTGAGAAACCAGTGAGGTACTATAGAAGTTGTTTTGTGCTGGCTTGGTAAATCTAAGTATTGGAATATCCACCAGCGTTTGGGGTTTGTTTGCCCCATTTTGTTTGCAGTTCACCCTGATTGAGTGACCTCAGCTGGCTCCCATGGGCAGCACCATCACAAGTACACTGTACAATCAGCAAATGTACTAACAACATTAACATGCTACACTAATGGCTTATGGTAATAATAAAATTGGAAACAAAAATGGTGCAATAGGGAGAATTCCATATTAAATTATTTGATATCAGATTTCTGGAGTCAGTATTAATCATTTAAGGTTAGCTCTTTTATTTCAGTGTCTCACTAGAGCAAGTACAGTACTCCAGAAATATATTAGTAATAACTGCACCTTGGGAACTTTGTAGTAAATTGCTTCAGGAAAGAAGCTGAAACTCACAGCCAAGTTTATTTCACAGTAAAACCAGTCTTGCTATGATTAGTGTCTTTCAAAATGGGTTTCTAACCTAAATCTTCTGGTATACTGTCACATTCATATGGACTTTTGGGGTTTGATTCAGCCCTCTGATTCATGGCTCTCATTACTGTGCTATTTTTGAATATCGGTTTACTGAGCATGCTTGTACAAAAGCATCAGCAGCCATCTTTCCAAAATATTCACGAAGGACAAAGCTGAGACCTTATAAATTATTACAAAACTTCAAAGAAGCATACATCAAATTACTGCCCTATCTTGCCCATCATGCATTAGCAACTGTTCTGATGAACAGATACAGCTGTGGCCCAAATTCAATATTGGTGGCTTCAACACCAGAGTTGAACAGCTGTTTTTATTTGGTCCCCAAATTTCAACCCTTCATAAACAAAATAGAATTTGATTGTGTTTATGAAGGAGTGGGGGAACCTCCAGCACTTTCATTTCCATAACTTTGCCAATACTACTATGGGAAGTACAGGTATTGAAGGGTATGTGCTGTTTAGGAAAGACAGAAATAAAGGCAAAGGTAGTGGAGTAACATTGTATATCAATGATGAGGTAGACTGTAAAGAAATAAAAAGAACGAGGAGTACTTGTGGCACCTTAGAGACTAACAAATTTATTTGGGCATAAGCTTTCGTGGGCTAAAACCCACTTCATCTGATGCATGCAGTGGAAAATACAGTAGGAAGCTATATACACACACACACACACAGAGAGAACGTGAACAAATGGGTGTTACCCTACCAACTCTAACAAGACTAATCAATTAAGGTGGGCTATTATCAGCAGGAGAAAAAAAAAAGCTTTTGTAGTGATAATCAGGATGGCCCATTTCAAACAGTTGACAAGAAGGTCTGAGTAACAGTAGAGGAAAATTAGCATGGGGAAATAGTTTTTACCTTGTGTAATGACCCATCCACACCCAGTCTTTAGTCAAGCCTAATTTAATGGTGTCCAGTTTGCAAATTTATTCCAGTTCTGCAGTTTCTCATTGGAGTCTGTTTTTGAAGTTTTTTTGTTGGAGAATTGCGACTTTTAGGTCGGTAATTGACCAGGGAGGTTGAAGTGTTCTCTGACTGGTTTTTGAATGTTATAATTCAATTACAGACCTAAAAGTCGCAATTCTCCAACAAAAAAACTTCAAAAACAGACTCCAACAAGAAACTGCATAGACGTCAAGAATTATAACATTCAAAAACCCAAATAAATTTGTTAGTCTCTAAGGTGCCATTAGTACTCCTCGTTCTTTTTGCTGATACAGACTACCACAACTACCACTCTGAAACCTGTAAAGAAATAAAAAGTGATGGAATGGATAAGACAGAGTCTGTCTGGGCAAAAATCACATTGGGGAAGAAAGCTACTAGAGCCTCCCCTGGGATAGTGCTTGGGGTGTGCTATAGACCACCAGGATCTGATTTGGATATGGATAGAGACCTCTTTAATGTTTTTAATGAAGTAAATACTGATGGGAATTGTGTGATCATGGGAGACTTTAACTTCCCAGATATATACTGGAGGACAAGTGCTAGTAATAATAATAGGGCTCAGATTTTCCTGGATGCGATAGCTGATGGATTCCTTCACTAAGCAGTTGCTGAACCAACAAGAGGAGATGCCATTTTAGATTTGGTTTTGGTGAATAGTGAGGACCTCATTAGAAGAAATGGTTGTAGGGGACAACCTTAGTTCGAGCGATCATGAGTTAATTCAGTTCAAACTAAATGGAAGGATAAACAAAAATAGATCTGTGACTAGGGTTTTTGATTTCAAAAGGGCTAACTTTAAAAAATTAAGGAAATTAGTTAGGGAAGTGGATTGGACTGAATAACTTGTGGATCTAAAGGCGGAGGAGGCCTGGAATTACTTCAAGTCAAACTTGCAGAAACTATCAGAGGCCTGCATGCCAAGAAAGGGGAAAAAATTCATAGGCAGGAGTTGTAGACCAAGCTGGATGAGCAAGCATCTCAGAGAGGTGATTAAGAAAAAGCAGAAAGCCTACAAGGAGTGGAACATGGGAGGCATCAGCAAGGAAAGCTACCTTATTGAGGTCAGAACATGTAGGGATAAAGTGAGAAAGGCCAAAAGCCATGTAGAATTGGACCTTGCAAAGGGAATTAAAACCAATAGTAAAAGGTTCTATAGCCATATAAATAAGAAGAAAACAAAGAAAGAAGAAGTGGGACCGCTAAACACTGAGGATGGAATGGAGGTTAAGGATAATCTAGGCATGGCCCAATATCTAAACAAATACTTTGCCTCAGTCTTTAATGAGGCTAATGAGGAGCTTAGGGATAATGGCAGGATGACAAATGGGAATGAGGAGATGGAGAAATTACCACATCCAAGGTAGAAGTCAAGCTCGAACAGTTTAATGGGACTAAATCGGGGGGCCCAGATAATCTTAATCCAAGAATATTAAAAGAACTGGCACATGAAATTGCAAGTCCATTAGCAAGAATTTTTAATGAATCTGTAAACTCAGGGGTTGTACCGTATGACTGGAGAATAGTTCCTATTTTTAAGAAAGAAAAAAAAAGTAATCTGGGTAACTACAGGCCTGTTAGTTTGACATCTGTAGTATGCAAGTTCTTGGAAAAAATTTTGAAGGAGAAAGTAGTTCAGGACATTGAGGTCAATGGTAATTGGGACAAAATACAACATGGTTTTACAAAAGGTAGATCGTGCCAAACCAACCTGATCTTCTTTGAGAAGGTAACAGATCTTTTAGACCAAGGAAACACAGTGGATCTAATTTTCCTCGATTTCAGGCATTTGATACGGTTCTAAATGGGGAATTATTAGCTAAATTGGAAAAGATGGAAATCAATATGAAAATTGAAAGGTAGATAAGGAACTGGTTAAAGGGGAGACTACAACGGGTCATACTGAAAAAGTGAACTATCAAGCTGGAGGGAGGTTACTAGTGGAGTTCCTCAGGGATCGGTTTTGGGACCAAGCTTATTTAATCTTTTTATTACTGACCTTAGCACAAGAAGTGGGAATGTGCTAATAAAGTTTGCGGATGACACAAAGCTGGGAGGTATTGCCAATACAGAGAAGGACCAGGATATCATACAGGAAGATCTGGATGACCTTGTAAACTGGAGTAATAGTAATAGGATGAAATTTAATAGTGAAAAGTGCAAGGTTATGCATTTAGGGATTAACAACAAGAATTTTTGTTATAAGCTGGGGATGCATCAGTTGGAAGTAACAGATGAGGAGAAAGACCTCGAGTATTGGTTGATCACAGGATGACCATGAGCCGCCAATGTGATATGGCTGTGAAAAAAGCTAATGCGGTCTTGGGATGCATCAGGCAAGGTATTTCCAGTAGAGATAAGGAGGTTTTAGTACCATTATACAAGGCACTGGTGAGACCTCATCTGGAATACTGTGTGCAGTTCTGGTCTCCCATGTTTAAGAAGGATGAATTCAAACTGGAACAGGTACAGAGAAGGGCTACTAGGAAGATCCGAGGAATGGAAAACCTGTTTTATGAAAGGAGACTCAAAGAGCTTGGCTTGTTTAGCCTAACCTAAAGAAGGCTGAGGGGAGATATGATTGCTCTCTATAAATATATCAGAGGGATAAACACCAAGGAGGGAGAAGGATTATTTAAGCTCAATACCAATGTGGACACAAGAACAATGGATATAAACTGGCCATCAGGAAGTTTAGACTTGAAATTAAAAGAAGGTTTCTAACCATCAAAGGATTGAAGTTCTGGAACAGCCTTCCAAGGGGAGCAGTGGGGGCAAAGGCCATATCTGGCTTCAAGACTAAGCTTGAAGGGTTTATGGAGGGGATGGTATGATGGGATAGCCTAATTTTGGCAATTAAATATGCCCAATGGCCTGTGATGGGATGTTAGATGGGGTGGGATCGGAGTTACTACAGAGAATTCTTTCCTGGGTGTCTGGCTGGTGAGTCTTGCCCACATGCTCAGGGTTTAGCTGATCACCATATTTGGGGTCGGGAATGAATTTTCCTCCAGGGCAGATTGGCAGAGGCCCTGAGGCTTTTTCACCTTCCTCTGCAGTGTGGGGCACGGGTCACTTGCTGGAGGATTCTCTGCACCTTGAAGTTTTTAAACCATGATTTGAGGACTTCAATAGCTCAGACTTAGGTTAGGGGGTTGATACAGGAGTGGGTGGGTGAGATTCTGTGGCCTGCGTTGTGCAGGAGGTCAGACTAGACCCGGGGTTCTCAAACTGGGGGTTGGGACCCCTCAGGGGGTCGCGAGGTTATTACATGGGGGGGTTGTGAGCTGTCAGCCTCCACCCGAAACCCCGCTTTGCCTCCAGCATTTTTAATGGTGTTAAATATATTAAAAAGTGTTTTTAATTTATAAGGGGGGGGGGTTGCTCAGAGGCTTGCTATGTGAAAGGGGTCACCAATACAAAAGTTTGAGAACCACTGGACTAGACGATCATAATGGTCCCTTCTGACCTTAAAGTCTATGATTCTAAGAACATTCAAACATTGGTACACATTGACAAAAGCGTCCGCTCCTCTTGATGATAGTTTAGATTAGGTTAAGTATTTGTCCATTTTAACTTTCTCAGCTTCTGGAAATGAACAGACACACTGGTAGCAATTGTGATCTCAGGAATACCATAACAAATGCCTCAGAGTGTGTCATAGTAATAAGGATTGTTTGACCCCCTTCAGCTGTACTGGAGAGAAAAATATAGCCAAGTACATTTCTGAATACATCTTCAGGCGCAAGAGTCATGCAGAAACTCATTAGAACTCTCTACTCATCATAAGCATTCCGATTAAGCTGGAAAACATAAAATGCTTCAGGCCAAACAAGCAAGTGTGTCATTGTATATAGATCTCTTTTATGCAATTCTTGTAAATCATCTTCCAGAAGATGGTTTTAAATGGTGAAGTGTAATTAGGATAATTGCTGCTTTGCAAGTAGCAGTAAGTTTTACCCAGTAGGGATAGATAAGCCAGCTTAAAGGGGGGAAGGGCAGGTTGAGAGAAAACATAACAGCGCAAACTCTGGTTCTGAAAACATTCAGAATTCATTCAGAACCATTTGAAGGATTTGCATTAGCTTGGTAATATTTTGTTTTGCTAACACCTTTGCTCACAGGGTTGCTGATGATTTCCTCCCTTTCTTTACTGAGCTCATGGGTAGTCCTGTTAAGGGTCTCAAAAAAGTTGGAACTATAGTAGGGTTGGATGGATTGTCAACAATAAAGCCAGAGTGAAGACTTTAGGATAGTGTTATGATTTAGCATACTGCTGTGACAAGAGAATGGCAAGGTGAAGCACTAAAATCATGAACCAGTCACAAAATGTTTAAATTTATTTTTTAATTGAAAGATACCCAGACACAATAAGCACCAGGTAATGTAAAGCAGTATCAGACCTACAGGGTGCAAGGCCTAACAAATTACAATAGCAAATTTTGTGTCTCTTTTTATGACACCCAGGTTTTAAAAGAAATAAAGACCAAGCACTATCTATGAATGTCAATGGGATAAGAAAATGCTCAGCACTTCCCAGGAAGGACTCAGCACTTTTCAAGATACAAGCCTCAGAAAGGGTGCAAGAGATTTCAGCAGGGAACACGCCCCCTATAGCTTTATAAATTATTTTGTGAAGTTAGAATATTAGTACAAAGTAGTAGACAAAGGGGAGGGACAAAGATTGATGTGCAGTGTGGGGAACATGTCTGAGCACAAGCAGCCTGAAGGTTTTGACGGCTCCAATACATGTTGGAACCTACTTGATTTAGAATATCAAACTCTTTTGAGATTCTTAAATAGCTGCACTAGTGTTAATTTTATGTTAATCTCTTACTGTGTATATACATGATCATTAAGACTGGAGGAGATTGGCTATTATACACAATTACTGATCATTTGTTAAATAGAGAGCTAATGGAAAATATCTCTGATAAATCTAAACATTAACATATTAGCTTCCAGTGCAGCTGCACACAATGGAGAGTTATATGGCTAGTATTAACATATTCTATTTTTTCACGATTGAATATGTTAAATAATGCCTCATAATATGAAAATAGATCTTTAGAGAACACAGGTTCTTCAAACCTAGGGCAATACATTCATATCTAGTTTGTGTAGTTCAACAGGAAAAAATACTGCTTTATTTACAAGACTCAAATATTTCTCTCTCTGATTTACTAGACATCACCTTACCTGTTTTCATCTCCCCAAATTAATCCCATCTCCACAGATATTTTTTTAAATTATTTGCCCACAACAAAGCACTCCTGCTGATAAAACTGAAAGAACTGTCATTTCTTGGCTGTGCTGATCAACTTTAGTCTTATTCCCAAAGTTAAATATCCCAGAGCAATCCAAAATTACACTGCATGAAAATCTGGATGTGCATCATTTGCTCTTTAATTTGGGTAAATGTAGCCTTCAAAGGTCACATACTCATCTGTTAGTGGTAGTCAGCTTTATAAAAGTATTGTTTAAGTTTCCACAATACCAGTGTATTTCTTTTCCTTTCTTGGAGATTAAAATATAGCTCTGCTTCCATAGTTAGGAAAAATAATTTTGTCTACGTTCAGCTATGTTTAGAAATGTGTGCCCTGGAAGTAAATAAAATAATTATGTTGAAAAATCAAAGATACCTTGTGGCAAGTGCTTAAATTCAGCTCATGAGCTAAGGGCCAGAGGGACTACTTTCACTCAGTTTCACCTCTCATGGTTCAAGGTATTGGCTCTAGTTTTACTATCGATAGCTCAGTCAAGGTGGTTGCTGAAATAATTCCCACTGCGTTTGCAACAGTTATTTTGAATGGGCACCTTAATTTGGCATGGATATACTCACTTTGCTCCTTCGTACAAGGGCAAGAATGTGAATTGTTATTACCAGTACAAGTTTCCAGGCAAAACTAAATTCAAACTTAAGTCTGCACCTAAAAATAAGGTATGGAAATTTTAGTGATGATCATCTGAAAGATCATAAGTCAGCTCCTGTCCCTGACTTACTGTCAACCCTGGGCACCCATTACACCATGAGCCAGATTCTGACCTGTGGCATATAGGAGCAGCAGAGAGAATGGAACAGTCTCCCAGGGAAATTTCCCCAATGCAGGGTTCACTCACCCACATCTATCTGCCCAGACCCAAGATCTGGGTAACCCACATGTGAGTATCGGGGGGAGGGGGTGTCTTACTCCCCCTTTCTAAACACCCTGCACAGACATGTAGTCCAAAATACAATCTAGACCAGGGGTCGGCAACGTTTGGCACGCGGCTCACCAAGGTAAGCACCCTGACGGGCCGGGCCAGTTTGTTTACCTGCTGACATGGCAGGTTCGGCCGATCGCAGCCCCCATGGGCCGCGGTTCGCCGTCCCGGGGGTGGCGGGAAGCCACGGCCAGCACATCCCTCGCCCGTGCCGCTTCTCACCACCCCCATTGGCCCGGACGGCGAACCGCGGCCAGTGGGGGCCGCGATTGGCCGAACCTGCCGCGTCAGCAGGTAAATAAACTGGCCCGGCCCACCAGGTGCTTACCCTTGCGAGCCACGTGCCAAACGTTGCCGACCCCTGATCTAGACCTAACACATTAAGACAATTTTAGAGTGCTTGCGCTATGCCACTTTTGGAGTACAGTATGTTGTAGAATAAAGGTCTTAATTAGTATGAGTTTACAGTGATCACATTACTCAGTAGTTGAGAAACTAAACTATGAAGAGTGTTGTGTCTCTCCATAATATCATATATTACTATTTATTTGATTTTCTATGAAGCATACTACAAAAAATACATAAGGAAAATATAGTTATTAGGTATTTTTAATCTTTTCCAGTTCCTTCCTAGCTCTCAGCTCAACCACCACTTCTTTTTAATCTACTATACCCTACTGTGTTAACTGGAAAGAAAAATGCAGGTGTTGAAAAAATCATAAGGATTTATGCAACATGTTTATTAACTGCAACATGTTTATTAACTACACCTAGTGATCATTTGTGTGGATATTTATTGGACTATTTACTCATTTGTTAAAGAAAAACAGGAGTATTTCTTGTTTCAAGTCCTGTATTTTGATAAAATACTATCACAGTCATCTATTGTGCCTTTTTAAAAGAACATACACATTAAAATAATATATGCAGTTCTGTAGTTTTTACATTGTTGTAAACTATGTAAGAGCACATAAATTGTTTTTCAATTAACATTTTCTCCCAGTTTATTTTCTGTTTCATCTACTCAAGCTTCAATGAATAAGAATTTGCATAAATACCAGCTGGTTAGATGACTACTGGTCCTTCTGTGGTACGAAGGACAATGTTTTCTCAGGCCCAAGTTTAATTGTTGACAAGTCTGCCTGCCCCCGCACCCCATTTTAGAATATTGGCAGAAAATGCTCCTTTTTAAAAGTGGGGGGCCCATTCTGATCTGACACCAGGTCTAGGAGTCGCACTTGATTTACAGTGGTGTAAGTGAGAACAGAATCTAGGCTGCTTCTGTATATTTTTCAAACTTCAGCAACAATGTCAAAGGATGTGTCAGTATGATTACTTTTTTTAATTAAATAAAAATATTCAAAAACTGAAGCAAAAAACTCCTAATATATTATACATTCAACCACATTTTCTGTAACAATTTATTGTAAGGCCATTACTACTGTAATCCATATTTTTGTTTTGAGAATTACAAAAAACAGAGCCTGACTCTCCCCATACTACGTGAACCCCAAATGTTCACAGACATGAGTGGGAATTTGGGGTGAGCAAAGAGTGTAGGTTTGGCCCCTGGATGAATAGCTTTCTTGGGGAAGGGGGAAAAAATAAAATTGTTACTATTTGTTTCCAGAGATGTTGTAGGAAGATGAGCATACAAAACACACATTAGTTAACTGTATAAATACACGACCAAATAATACCATTATTTCTTAACCAGAAATCCCCTTTGATATCAACCAATAATACTTTCTGACCCATGAAAAAGTATAGTCAGAGGTTGGTAACACCTGCTATATTTAAATTTGCAAATAGTTTTCATTATATTGGGACAATTTAAATATTAATATTATGCAAAGAAAATGTCCTTTTTCCTATTCTTTTTAAAACAGGCAGATTAAACGTAGAGAACCTATGTTAATGCAATGATAAGGCTGAACATTTAAAGCAACAAAAAGTCACAAGATGCAAGTTCCAGCAGCAATACCAACTTGGCCACTTTGCCATATATTGTATTTCCTATTCCTGTTGGAATCTCAGCTTTTGCATTTCTGGACTAATTTTAACCATGCAACTTTAACATGCGGTTCAATTTTGAAGAATGCCTTTGTAAAAAAAAAGCGTTGTGTGATTCCATGATTACTCTCCCCACAATAAATGTCCAGATCTAATTAGCTTACAAGGAAACAATGTTTTTCTAATTGCCAGGCCTGCAGACTAAGTCTGGGATTTTAAAGTCAAACTAGGTTATTTTTTGCTCATGCATCACCTCCAGTAATAGATTCTGTAGAGCTACAGCTGCCCTCATTTATACCTGGACAACCACACCAGCCTCAAAATCTGTTCTCAGTGACATAACTACCATCTTGTTGATTTCATGGTCATTGAAGGCGTAAGTTGAAGAGAAAGGATTGTAAAGGTAGTCCTAAAAATGCTACCCAGTTATACAAGACAGAAGTTATTCCAGTGTTCTCACCCAGGGCTGTATGGCCTGGAAATAGTGAAAATCATACTGACTCCCTGTCCTCCAAAGTAAGCACGTGTATCTCTGAATATAGGCAGGGAGCAGATCTGCTGAGTAAAAAGGTGCTGTTTTCACAGTCACCTTTCAGAACAGAACTGCACCTTAATACCACACTAACATAGCTCTTTCTGTTTAATTATAACATAACAGAAAGATGTATTCAGTCGCACAGCTAATACAAAACTTCAGACCTTCACACTTCTAATATGGTGCTACCTATTTACAATTAATTCGTTTAATAGTAAGGATCAGAATTGATTGAGATACTAATAAAGTCAAATGGAATTTTTACATTTTCTTTTCCACATCTTTAATAATGATGTCTAATAATTGTTCTGCATGTTCACAGTCCTAGCACAATAAGGCTTTAGTTGTCTGTCATTCCATAAATGGATTGGTTTTAGTAAGGTGGATTGTGTATCCCTGTCTGTCTCTCTGTGTCTATGAGTGCATGCACACACCCTTGGAAATTGTTCTTTATTGGGATTAATTCTTGCCTTTTTGCCTGCATAACAGGTCCATGTTCAGAAAAAAACTCACTTCTTTGAGAAAATATTTCTCTCTAACAGGCAATTTACAGAAGATAGTTTCTACACTGCCTGAATTTCTAGATGGATTTCTGCTGGGCACTCTATATGCCCTTTCATTTCTAATGGGAGATCCATAATATATGGTATGAATACTGCATACATATAGAGATGTTATCATCATAAATTACAGATATGGCTTTATTCCTGAACATTTCAGTTGTAATGTAGTACTTTGTCACCCTTCTTTCTGCATCTATTTTGTGACATCTATTCTTTCCCCATCTGTAGATCCCCAAAGGTATCTATTCTGGATTCAGTACTGTTAGCATGAGAGTTCTTTCACTCCATCTTGTTGTCCTAAAGCCCAATTTTTGTTTGAAGTTAGTTAACCTGCAAAATTATTTCTTCCAGGATCTGGAGATCATCATTCAGTGGGGCAGCCTGTATATTTGGGCCTTGTGTCCATTATGACAGGAATGATACAGACAAATTTGAAGAGAGAGAGAGAGAGAGAATTCAGCTTACAAAGCTTTGGGCGCATTGTTGCCTGTTGACATTGTTTTCACCATGAGTGGCACTCCGTCATAAATGGAAGAGATGAACTATCAAAAATAAAATACATTGAATTAGCATATGTTTTCTCACCTGCTAAGTCAGGCCATGCCCCACACATTATGCTTTAATGTATTTATAACTTTTAGTTCTCTATTAACAAACATTTTTAGGAACTATGAGCTACTGATACCTGCATGATAATTTCTGTAAAGTTTTTGTAATGTTTAAGGGCCTGATCCTACCAACACATATGCACAGGAGTAACATCATTCCCATGAAATCAGTAGGGCTACTCAAAGGAAGAAAATTGCTCGGAATAAGTGTGCGCAAGGAACATGCCCTATGGAATTACTCTGGGGGAAATTCTGCACTACTGTGTACGTGCACAATTAAAGAGCCACACATTTTTGTGCAGAAAAAAGCTTCTGCTGAAATGTTGCTGCAGTTCTGACTTTGGCCCAGGAGAGGGTGCTGTGGCGCAAGAACAGCAGCAGCTTCCAGCAGAAAATAACTTCTGTGGTTCTATCTTTTGCCCACCAGAGGATGCTGTGGTGACAGAACACAGCAGCAGCTCCCAGGCAGCTAGGGAAGAGAAAGAGCCTGCGTTCTTCACAGTGCCTGTCAGGCCCGGTTAGCAGATAGGGACTATGCAGAGACAAACAGTGCGGGTGCTGGGGGGGGGGGGGGCAGACAGGGACTTATAAGGGTTAGTGGGGAAGGATAGACTAGGGCAGGGGCTGAATGGGAGTGGAGTTACAGGGCATACTTGCTGACAGGTGTTTTGAAATAAATGACCAAAAATAATTGAAACTGGTTTGATTATATGGTGTTATTTTGACAAAAAATATGCAGAATGTTGCATAATTTTAAAACATTGTGCGCAGAATTTTTAATTTTTTTTTCGCGCAGAATTCCCCATGAGTAAAGAATGAAAATAAAACAGAGAGAATAACATCTGGAATATTTCAAAATTCTCTGTGCTGGTCAAACCTTTATAGAATTTGCTCTGCAACCAATTTCTGAGTTGTCTGCACCTGGTATCAGAGTATTTCTAAGATGAAAAGCAGTATATAAACATAAGTTATTGTTACTTTTTAAATTTAGACAATCAGTCTTCTAAAGATTCCAGTTGCCTATTTACCTGGGACAAGTATATTTTGACAGTGTAGTAACATATTGTTAGTTTTTTCCTTATCATGATAAAAAGCAGAAGAATAGATTCTCATGACCAGGTAGTAAATTCCGATAATTATGTAAGGTAAGCATAACAAACCTGTGAATAAAACCCAACCCTATTGTAATAACTAAAGAATTATTAAAGAGCGATTGAAACTAGTATAATAAAACCATACAGCAGAGTTATGGTCAATATATAGACCTTTTACAATAGGTACGAAGGAAAATATATAGTCACCTGTGGAGAAAAATGAAGTGCAGTCTCCAATGGCTTGGAGACAGGAGGAGAAACACCAGAAGTAATTTCCATCAACTGTTGTGCCACTGGAAACAATGCTTGCTATGGATTTTCCTAGAAATGCATATAAGCCGGAACTTTATAGCATCCTCTATAGATGCTGGCACATATTCAGAGACTCAAAAATATTCAGCTCATGGCAACAAAGAATTGCTTTTCAACTCCCAGTTTACCATTGAAACAGAGGTGATTTTTGCCCCCCCACCGGATTTCTACCAGGGTGGGAGTCGGGCGAGACGTGCCTGGGAAAGGCCCTGGCACCTAGTGCTCCCGCTAGGAGATGCCCAGAGCAGGGAAGATAGATGGGGCAGGTAGCACAGCTCCGCCAGAGGGGGCATGGTAAAGCCCTCTGAGTTGAGTCCCATCCCTTCCTTGCCGATAGCCATAATTACCTACTCAGCAATAGCTGTCTGCTCTGGCACGTGCTGTGCCCAGATCAGGGAGGTGATGGGAGAAGTAGGTGGGGAAGGATCTATGAGGGGAATGGTGCCAGCTTGCAGTGGGTATGGGAGGCACAGGGAGGATGGGAAAGAGACCAGAGGCAATACGAGGGTCAGTCATGTGCCCCCCAAATCTTTAAATTGTGCCCCTCCCCCACCATCAAGAGTTAGAGGTTGTTTCTGCTTTGACAGGTAAGCAGTTGTTGAGCAGGAAATTCAAGCATTGAGAAATATAATAAAGAACTCATCCTCAAGACTGATTGGAAATAGGCCTTCCTGCCAAACAAATGGAACAGACCTCGAAGGAAATTGATGATTCTGCAGATAAAAGTCATGATGACCACAAGATATCTGCTGAGTGCCAAATCATCAGTTTTCCTCTCTGGTAGGCAGCTGCTGCTCCATTCATTCTGCCCAAAGTGTCACAATTTATCATCAATTAAATTGCAGAGGCTGAAGACAAAATTCAATATTATTCAGAGCGACTTTAGCCAATTATGATTTATATATTAACAGAAAAATGAATGCAAACCCCTCATTGTGATGAGAGACCAGTGATTCTCAAACCAAAGTGTTTGCTGGTTCAAATTCTCCAAATCTCTCTAATACAGTATGTACTTTAAGACAAATAGAATGGTAACAAAATATGTTGCAGTCATAGCTTTCCATTTCCACTCATAGCTTTCCATTTTGCCTACTAGCACTACTGACATAACAGAATATATATTGGCCCATGCCCACAAGGAAGTAGATTTTTTTCTTACAATGTATGCTTTATGCAATATTTGAGCATCATCCTTAACTTGGGTGGTAGTTCATTGCATTGGTTTGTCATTCTTTAGGGCATAAATTTATTGAACATTGGAGTGTACTTTAATTACAGTAGTAAAAACTAGATATTCCTAGAACACTCAGCTACAATAGACAAAAATCTCTTTATATCTTCTGCATTAAAATGATGCTGTTTGTTTAGACCAGGGGTAGGCAACCTATGGCACACGTGCCGAAGGTGGCACGTGAGCTGATTTTCAGTGGCACTCATGCTGCCTGGGTCCTGGCCACTGGGCTCTGCATTTTAATTTAATTTTAAATGAAGCTTCTTAAACATTTTTAAAGCCTTATTTACTTTACATACAACAATAGTTTAGTTATATATTATAGTCTTATAGAAAGAGATCTTCTAAAACCCTTAACATGTATTACTAGCAGGCGAAACCTTAAAGTAGAGTGAATAAATGAAGACACGGCACACCACTTCTGAAAGGTTGCTGACCCCTGGTCTAGACAGTTCCACAAAATAGCCCTCCATTGCGGCTCCCTTAATGCCACGTATTACAGGAGAAAACATATGCCTGGCATTGGTATGAAGATGATACTCTATCTAATCTACCACAAAGAGGATAGACTTGGACAATAATGTGTAAAGGGGAGAAATTATATGGTGTTTAAACAAATTCTTAATATAAGGATTTATGATGAGTGGAAAGGAAACAGAAGAGTTAGCTTGCATCGTAGTTCCCTGCAGGAAAGAGAAGAGAAGAAAAGGAAAGCAGCAAAGGAAAGACAAAAGAAAGTTTGAACAGGTAGTGTAGGAGACTGGCTGTACTCATATGATAGCAGTGCCACATATGCTGGCAAAGGAGGTAGCTTCGCCTGTTCTTGCTAGCTCTGCCACCAAGATGGAGACTATCAGCCATGACTACAGACATGGATAGAATGCAGAAGTTCACCTCAATAAGCCAGCTGAGATGGAGCAAAGACATTTTTCAGTGAGTTAGTCTGTTACATTCTTTTGGTCAGTAACCTCTGAAACAAATGAAAGGAAATCAATTTCTTTATTAAGAAAAATATATCACTGCAAGTTCTTTGTGCATAAACCATGGTTTAAGGTCTTGTTAACCACTTTGAGTAAAGGAAACAGAGGCTACAAAGTAAAAGTAACTTGAAATGAACAAAAAAAAAATATTTGGATTGGACACCCAAGACTCAAAAAAACCCTTCCAATAAAGGGAGTCATCCACCACTGAATTATTTGTACAGGGCCCATATGCTGTAGACTAAATGTGCATAATATTTATTTATTATAGTTTGCCAGGCTCATCTGCAGAAGGTTGGTTGTTCACTATTACTATACTTCATGAAAGCAGACTTAATTCACTAAACCTGTATTGAATTAGCTCACAAACTGGACTTCGCGACATTTCTCATTAAAATAAATGGTATCTAAAAATGAAGTTTAAAAGTTTCCAAAGGCAGTAAATGTAATCATTGTTTGAGTTTCATCAGCTTAAAATAAAAGATGGAGAACTGCCAAAGGCTGCTTTAAGAAAAACAAGCGCAGCTTATTTTTTTCTACCTTGCCTTACAGCTGCCAACTAAATTTAATAAGTCTTTGTTTCATGAAGAATCATAAAAACAGTCCAAAAAGAAATTTTATATAGCCAATAGGTACTAAATAAAATATACCCCCACAATAATCCACATTTACAATTTTGGTATCAGAGAAGTGGACTCCAATAATCTCACCTTAAATTTTCTCCTGTTGGTAGAAACTATATATTTTCTCTGATAATGTGCAACGTTTCCCTTAGCTAGGTGGTCTCTGGTTTCTCTGATGTGGAGTTCCACCTGTATAACCATCATCTAGTTTCTTTCAGGATCACCTTTCTGTCCCCTCCATCTCATCTTCACCCAGTTCTTTTGTGACTTCCAACCTACCAGAACTGATGATTTTTCTTCCACTCTCAACCCTCTCCTCCCTGCTTTCCTTTCCCTTTCTTCCACTGACGTGTTTATTTTCTCCATGCTTCACTTTTCTTCACCCTTCACACTTTTGCCCCTCTGTCCTTTTTCAAGGGGCAACCAGTCCTGGTTCACTTCCAGCATCTGCTTCATCTACTCCTGCTCTTGCACTGTGAAGCATCCCTGGTGGAAATCCCATGGACCAGGCTGACTTCTTCCACTTCAGATTTGTTCTTTCCTCCTTCAGTTCTGCCATCTTCCAAGCTACGCAACTCTCCACTCTAATTGAATCGCATGTCTGCAATCCCCACCAACTTTTTGCTACCTTTGACTCCTTTCTCAAACCCTCACCTCTTCTTGCTTCCACTTCTCTCTGTGTACAGAATCTCAATGATTTCTTCAAAGAGAAAATTGGCAAAATATAACCTTCCCTTCCTTCCTACAACTCTCTCCCTCTTCTCCATGTTATAGACACAGACCTTTTCTCATCTGCTCTTCTCCTCTAACCCCTCCTCTTGCTCCAATGACCCCATTCTGTCTCTTGACCTCCCTCATGCCCTCCTTTAGTCATACCCTTAATCTCTTATTCTCCTCTTGTGCTTTCCACTCACAATACAAGCTTGCTTTAGTCTCTCGCATGTAATCCTCCCTCCACCATTTACCTCACTTACCAACTACTGCCCCGTAGCTTCCATGACTCTGTCCTCTTCCGGCTGTCCTCCTAACTCTCTAACCACACGCTCAGCGTGTGTTTCGGAGGCTCCTCCTCATTCTCCCTCCAACATTCTGTGGGGGTTCTGCAGGGCTCTGTCTATAGTTATAGTTCCCTTCTCCCTCTACTCCTTGTCATTTGGAAATCTCATCCGCAAACACAAATTTACCTATCATTCCTATGCTGATGACTCACAGGTCTACCTCTCTACTCTAGACCCATCTCCTCCTGTTCAAGTTAAAATCTTCACCTGCCTTTGATACAGAGTGATGGGGATGGAATGGGGTGTGAGGTAATATCTTTTATTGGACCAACTGCTGCTGGTGAGAGACAAACTTTCTGTGTAGCTCAAAAGTTTGTCTCTCTCACCAACAGAAGTTGGTCCAATAATACATATTATCTCAACCACCTTGTCTCTCTAATATCCTGGGACCAACATGGTTACAACAACATTGCATAGAGCGTATGTCCAGCTATCAGTTTAAGCTCAACACAGACAAAACTGAACCTCTAACTTCTCCTCGACAAGCCCTCTCCCATCCCTTCTTTTTTATTATTATTCTTAATCATCATCATGTTATTATTATAGTAGTGTCTAATTATTACACTAGTGTCCACTGGCCAACCAAGAATTGGTCCTCATTGCACTATGCACTGTACAAACACAGAATAGATGGTCGCTGCCCTGAAGAGCTTACAATTTAAATAGACTAGACCAGGGGTTCTCAAACTGGGAGTCGGGACTCCTCAGGGGGTCACGAGATTATTACATGGGAGGTCGCGAGCTGTCAGCCTCCACCCGAAACCCCGCTTTGCCTCCAGCATTTATAATGGTGTTAAATATATAAAAAAGTGTTTTTAATTTATAAGGGGGGGGGGGGTCACACTCAGAGGCTTGCTATGTGAAAGGGGTCACCAGTACAAAAATTTGAGAACCACTGGACTAGACAGACACTGGGTAGGGGAAGGGCTAGAACATACAAGTAGAGCAAACAATGTGATGGTGGCAATCATCATATTAGTTCCACAATTTTTTGGAGGGTGAGGGGGTTAGTTAGGAGGGAGATACACTAAATGGGGAAAAAAAGGGAAGGGAAGGGAGCAAGGGGGACTCGGCAGGATAGAAGAGGGGAAGAGAGATACGTGTGGAATGAATCTGAAGTGAAGAGACTGAAGTTGAGGGAGGGAGAGGGAAAAGGGAGAGGGTTGGAGCAACCAGCCAGTCAGTACAGGGCAGAGGAAGTCCAGTCAAAACTTTAAAAAATTCTCTGACTGTCCAGAGGTCCCTGCTTTGGCTGCTTCTGCTCCTACTGGCTAGAGTCTTTGGCTACTCCTCTCTGCAGCTTTCCTCCAAGGCCACATAGCAGGGAGGAGAGCCAACTCCTGAGTCCTAATGACCCCAGAGGAGGGCAGTCTACCCTGTACAGTTCTGGGTGCTTGGGGGAGGGAGGGTCCCACTTTACCCCTTCTCCCAGTGTAACAGTGTCTTCTTCGGCTGCTTCTGTCTCTATGGACTAGAGTCTCTCAGTCACTGTGGACAATACCACCACCCTGTATGTCACTCAGGCCCGTAACGTGGACACCATTTTTAATTCTCTCTAGAGCAGTGGTGGGCAACTTGCGGACTGTGGGTAATCCACTGGCGGGCCGCGAGACAGTTTGTTTACATTGACGATCCACAGACACGGCCGCCCGCAGCTCCCAGTGGCTGCGGTTCACCATTTCCAGCCTATGAGAGCTGTGGGAAGCGGCGGCCAGCACATCCCTGTGGCCCGCGCCACTTCCCGCAGCTCCCATTGGCTGGGAACAGTGAACCGCGACACTGGGAGCTGCGGGCGGCCGTGTCTGCAGACAGTCAATGTAAACAAACTGTCTCGCAACCCACCATCTATACATCTGTTGTCTCCTGCTTTGTATTTGCCCCAAAAAGTTTACAATCTAAGGACCATCTTTTTGATCTGTGTTTATACAGCACCTATAACTACTTGGTCCTGGTCTGCTATGGGGGCTACTCCAATAGAAAAAAAAATAATAGAAGAGCCAGAAAAATTCAGATCACAAATTCCATAAGACAATATACACATTTTTTTTTCTTTTTCTTTTAAACAAGAGCTATTTCTAGTGACATTTTTGGCTGCATGCAAGATCTGGAAATTATCTCTAACTATCAGAAGTGAAAGCTGCTATCTAGTCACCTTATGATGTGCACATGTAGTTCTGAATAATGTTAATGGAAATTTTACAACAAGGGAGGACTAGATCCCAAAGTCTGTTGTAGTGTCACGTACAGTGGCAAGACAGCTCTCTCACTTGCAATAGTTAATTGGTTAGTGCCCAGTTTATCTCAGATGTCATTCCCATGTCCCTTCAAAATGCACTTAGGCAACACCCTTGGATTACCAATCTTTTCCATTTGGCTGCAAATCATTGCTGTTTGACATTTATATATATGTAAGTAAAATAGCTGGACATAAAAACTATAATGCAAGTAATGAAAATCTGTGTTTGCAGATGCACGTCTTGTTACAGTGTTCTGGTCAGTCTCCTAATTTACAAACCCACACACACACACACACACACACACACCCCACCACCATCTGGGGAAGGGGGGGGAGGGTTGTTGTTGTTTTAAAGAAACAACTGATTTAAAAACTAAAGATCAGGCAAATAATCCATCCCTCATTTCTGGACTAGAATAGAGTCATCCTGCATTTAGTCAATGGGACAGTTTCACTTCAGACTTAGGGTGCCCCCCCCATTTTAGCATAACAGTTAATAGAAAAAGATAAAAAGTGTTTTGGTCAATGGCACTTCCTTCTTATATCTGTACAAATAAATAGATTTGATTACACTGATTTTATATCAGTGATATTTAGGAAGTATCTCTCACCATGACATTTTAGCTCCACACAACAACTAAGCTCTCCTCAATATGTTCCTGAGCCAGTTCTGATTAAAGTCAATGGGAGCCTTTCTACTGAGTTAATGGGAGTTGGCTGAAGCCCCAAAGTGGTGGTAAAAAAGTATGATAATTCACTTATGGGCAAACTGACTCTGTCCTTGAAAGATAACTAACAGGAACACATTTTTATCTTCCTATCAGTTCATACCCACTCTAGGAAGCCAAATGCTAAATTGCAACCTCTCACCAGTGGTTACACTGTGAAAATGATTATGCACAAAAGGTCTATTCCTGCTCCCACTAAATGGGAAGGCAAAATTACAATGAGAGCAAAGATAGGGTCCCAAATGTAACTAACAAACAGAAGACTTTTCCAGTAAAAAAAAGCAATGAACAGTGACTGACAATGTACATTACTGTGCTACTTTATAATGTGTGCTTTTTGAGCAATAGTAGACATAGGAATTTGAAACAGAGGTGGGTGGGACTGGCATGCAAATAAATATTATTCATTTATTATGCAAATAGCTGCATCTTTATAAGGTCAGTGAATAGCACAATATCTAATGCTTTACACAAGCAATTATATTTGAGATCTGAGCTGTCTTGCAAAGTGGTGAATTTTAATTTTCTCTAGTTTTTCTCTTGAGTCAGTGAATGGGTTTGGACCACACATGGTCAAACCAAAACAAACCCAGTTTAAATTCAGCCTAATTTTCAGTTTGTTTTTGAAAAACAAGGTGACCAAAGAGAGCCCTTTAAAAATGAAGAAAAAAATAAGCTGGAAAACTACAAAAGGTTCCCTTTTACAAATGCAAAGGAGGAGCATGGCGATCAGATCAGGGTCTTTCTGGAGGGTGGTAGGGAGGAAGATACTGTGTGGAGGAGGGTAGTGGGGGGCAGAAATGGTAGTATCAGCCAGTGACCTGGAATTGGCAGATTAGGAGCCATGAGGCATTTTGTGGGGTAAAGCAGGGGAGAATATCAAGGCCATTCCTGTGGGGTAATTTCTAGGTGGGGGGATAGGGTCCACAGATAAAGGGAATTTGGCAAGGAGACAGAGACAGAACTCTCTGCTGGCAAACGGCTTCATTCACAGCCTGACGGAACTGTCAGAGTTTTGTGCCAGTATGTTGTACATTGCAAATGAGCGTCCGTCAACTGAGTCTTTGTCCCATAAATTATTGGGGTACCTTGGATTGTGGCCTCCCAATCAAATCGGTGAAAGCACTTTTACCTGTGCGTCCTATTTGCATTTCAGTTGACTGAAGGACTGAACAATTGATAGATTTGAGAGAGAACAGGCACAAAAGAGGGGAAGGAAAATATACTGATAAAGTTCTTTAGCCCACCCCATATTAACTATATCTATAAAGTTTTGTGCTACTTTTTTTCAAAAGAGAATCATTTTAAATTAAAAGTGCTTCATTTAACTACAGAAAGTTTCCCAGAGAAACCTGACATTTTCCATATGACTTTTCAAATGCTGGCTGGGCCTTGTAGCTTTCTCAAGGGATGACTTGCTGAAAGTGCTCATGCCCGTCTGTTCTACTCTGGAAACTCTTGACTCCTAGAGATGCTGCTACTCAATCATTTGAGTAACTAAGGCCAAACAGGCTATACATTCTTTTTAGAGCTACTTAAATCATTTGTCTGGGTCTCTGCAAATCTGTTGGGTTTCTCATTCTCATGCCTCCTAAATTTGAAGAGAGACTCATTTTTTCCTCCTCCCTCCCCTATTCTCACCCCTCTTGCCTCCACCTGTAAAGTAAATTGGTTTCATAGAGTTTAGATTTTAAGGCCAGAATGGCCCATTATATCATCTAGTCCAACCTCCAGAATATCACAGGCCATTACATTTCACCCAGTTACTCCTCTTCTGAGCCCAGTAACTTATGTTGCATCAGCCAGAAAGGCACCCAGTCTTTAAGACATCAAGAGAGTGAGAATCCACAACTTCCTGTTGTTCCAGTGGTTAGTCACCCTCACCGTTAGAAAAGTGTGCCTTATTCCCAATTTAAATTTGTATAGCTTCAGCTCCTAGCCTTTTGTTCTTGTTATGCCTTTCTCCACTAGATCAAAGAGCCTTTTACTATCCTGTATTTTCTCCTCATGAAGGTACATAGGATAACATCTACACTAGGATTCTTCTGCCACTATAGTAAATTTATCTCCCTGAGAAGTGGTTGAATTCTTTGTCAACCTAGCACTGTCTACACTGGGGATCAGGTTGGCATACATACCCCACGGGCATGAATTTTTTAGACCCCTGAGTGATGTAGCTGGGTTGACCTAACTTTCTAGTGTAGACCAGCCCTTCTACAGTGTAACCAATTTATCTCTCAATCTTGTTCTTGATAAACTAAACAGACTGAACTCTAAGCCTGTTCATTTTCTTCAACACTCAAATAATTTCCGTGGATCTTCCTTTTCACATTTTCAATATTCTTTTTAAAATGTGGACACCAGAACTGGATGCAGTATTCTAGTACAGGTCTCGTCAATGCCACAAAAAAGGTAAAATCTCCTCCTTACTTTCTACTCAGTCTTCAAATTTATACATCCAGGAAGCGCATTAGCCCTTGTTGCCGTCGCATTGCACTGGGAGCTCATGTTGAGTTGCATGTCTACAATGACCCTTAAATCCTTTTCAGAGTCACTACTTTCCAGGATATTGCCATCATTCAGTAGGCATGGACTGCCTTCCTTTTTCCTAGACGTACAACTTTACATTGGCTATATTAAAACACATTTCGTTTGAATGGATCCTGCTTACCAAGGATCCAGATTGCTCTGTATGATTACCCTGTCCTCATTATTTACCATTCCGCCAGTCTTTGTGTTAGCCGCAAATTTTATCAGCAGTGATTTTATATACATTTCCAGATCATTGATGAAAATGTTACATAGCATCTGCCCTTGTACTGAGTCCTGCGGAATCCCACTAGAAATACTCCCCTTTTAGTGATCATCTCCCATACACATTTTTGAGATCTGTTAACCAGTTCTTAATCCATTTAATGTGTGCTTTATTGATATATAGTACTTTAAAAAAAATCAGAATTGTGCAGTAACCCCTTACAAAAGTCTAAACATATTACATCTATGCAGTTACCTTTATCAACCAAACCGTAATTGCCCCAAAGAATTAAACAGATTTGTTTGATATGACCTGTTTTATTACAAAACCACGTTGATTGGCATTCATTATATTCCAGTCCTTGAATTCTTTATTAACTGAATTCTGTAATAGCTTTTTCATTATTTTGCCTTAGATTGATCTCTTGCTTGCCCTTTTTGAACACTGGCACATCAGTATCACTCTTCCAATCTCTAGAATTTCCCTGGCATTCCAAGATTTATTAAAAATTAACATCAATGGGCCAGATATCTCCTCATCTTCATCTTTCAGGACTCAGGTGCAAGTTACCTGGTCCTGCTGACTAAAATATGTTTATCCCTATAAGTTGTTTAACATCCTCCTTAGTTAAGAATAGACTCAGAAATACTTCTTCATCTTCCTGTGATTGGAATTTATCATCATGCTTCTTTCCAAATACAGAACAGAAACATTTATTAAACACTTTGCCTTTTCAGCATAAGTATTAACATTTTTACCATTTCCACCTATTAATAGGCTTATATATTTCTAGGATTGTTTTTGTTCTTAACATACTTAAAAAATATTCTTTATCATTCTTAGCGCTGCCAGACAGATATTTCACTGAGGTCTTTAGCTTCCCTTATCAATTTTCTATACTTTCATCACTTCTAATTTATATTGATTGTTATTCATTTCCCCTTTTCCATTACTTATTTTATTTCTAATTGCTGCCTTCACTTGGCCACTGAAAAAGATGTCCTCTTTTTTTCATTGTGGAAATATGGCTTTTTGGCCATCTACTAAACTCTTCTTAAAGAGCTCCCAACAATGCTAATGTTGTCAACATTTAAATTACTCTCCAAAGAGAGTCTTCTAAGTTAAGATCCCATTGAGATGATTGGGGGAGTTGACTGTTGTGTGACAAAGGCACAGATGCAGACTGAATCTTAACTTAGTTAACACCAGAACAGGTAAATTTGGGTATAACATGGAGAATCTGATAACTCCCTGACTAGCTGGAAAGAACTACTGGATTTTCAGAGATGGAAGCATATAGAAAGGTTTCTATGGTTATGTTTACACTGCAATAAATATGTACGGCATGGCTGTGGCTGGCCTGGGTCAGCTGACTCAGACTCACGGAGCTTTGGCTGTAAGGCTAAAAATTGCAGGGTGAACGTTTGGGCTTGGGCTGGAGCCGAGGCTCTGAAACCCTGTGAAGGGGAGTATCTCAGAATCCAGTCTCCAGCCTGAATGTCTACACTTCAATTTTTAGCCCTGCCTGCTCTCTAAGGCCTGTGAGGCTGAGTCAATTGACCTGGGCTCTGAGACTTGATGCTGTGCATTTTTTATTGCACTTTAGATGTAGCCCAAGGGTTTGACTACCTTACATTTTGTAGCTGTTTGCCAATTAATTCAAGATGGTTAATGCTTTTGTAAGGGCTAGTCTGGACACTCTCCAAACATTCATTCCAGGCTACAAATGTTTGATCCCTAAGGTAAATTGCAAATGTTTGTAGTTTAGAATAAGCTTTGGGGAGCATCCAGACTAGTCTTTACAACGGTGTTAACTGCCTCAAGTTAACTGGTTCAGTAAAACAAAAACAAAAAATGTGTAGACAAGCCCTGTACAGAGGCTGTGTACCTTCTACAACACCTCTTGCATCTGACCATTGCCACTGACTAGTATATATGGGAGAAAATGCCCAAAATCTCTGCTACCCTGATTTAGATAGTAAGGAGGGAACAATTCTTTATAGGTAGTTGGCATGGGTGGCAGGTTATGATAGACTGGGGGAGGCTGAGCTTCCCCAAACAGCCAGGTGTGGCCCCGCCCACACTCCACCCCAAATCTCCTTCCTCCTTCTTGCTCTGCAGGTGGTTCTTCCCCAGTGCCATGGCCCCAGCTGGCACTGGGGCTACGCTGCCTGACCTCCCAGTGCAGGGGCATACTGGCCGGCCACCAGGGCTCTAGGGCTGGGGATGCTGGGGCTGCGCTTCTGGGCCTCCTGGTGCTCCGGGACTGGGGGGGGGGAGCTGGGAGCGCTAGCCTGGGGCAAGGGCCAGCAGCTGCAGTGGGGCGGCTCTAGGCTCCAGTAGGGGGCGTGGAAGGGGTGGGGCCTCAGGCAGAAGGGGCAGGGCTGCAGAGCTAGCCTCCCCGAGCCAGCGGTTCACCTGCTGCCCATGGTATATGTTATTCACTACTGAAGTACAGTAGTGGAGCACTGTGCAGAAAGCTGCTTCTCTACTATATGTATTCTGTGAATAGACAGAGGGCTGGCAGTTACTGGCATCTCTCAAACACTAAAAACAGTAAACCAATAAAAAAAATTCTATTGGTTCAGTGATAGAATTGCAATTTTGAAGTTCTACAAACACTTTGGAGTTAATTCCATTATATATAGTAATGCAAGTAGAAGACAAGTATTCACTTTCATTCCAAAATTTCTGTAATAATCTAAACATGTATTCTGCAAAAACAGTATTTCCCTGTCAATTTGGGGCCAGATCTACACATCTTATAAAGTCAAAACCTCTGATTTTATCTGTGTAAATCTTCCAGTCCTAGATGCATTGGCACAGCTACATATCTAGGAAATTTGCCTCCATTACTGCACAGAAGAAAATAAATAACTAATTACCGCATTTTTCTAGAGTCCTGGGTTAGTTCCCTGGCCTTTAAACTTTGCATTTCAGCCTATTTACAATCTGCAGGAATGTTACTAAGGAAATCAATGCCTCACCCATTCATTTTCTTTTCCATTTTGATGCTATCCTACCTCTCTTTGATGGTGTGTCAGGGTACATCTACACATAGTGGCTAAGCTACTGCTACATTATAGCTAGTGCCACTGTGGTGCCATAGTGTAGATGCTTCCTACAATCGACAGAAGGGGTTTCTCCATTTATGTAGGTAATCCACCTCTCTGATGTTTTAGTTAGGTCAATGGAAGACTTCTTCCGTTGACATAGGTTGACCTAACTCCCACTGTAAATACAGCTAACTACATTGAATGGGACACAAAATGTGTCTTCACTGTAAACCCTTTTTGCTTCATTGTATTTTAGCAAACAACAGCTTTAAAAACAGAAGAAGATTAAAAGAAAAATACTTAACATGGAAAATGTCAAAAACAGCACCAGGAATCTATACATAAAATTGTTCTCTTAGATCCAGATGAGTGATCTTAGCTGATATTCTGCTCTGCCTACATGTGCAAAACTCCCATTGACATCAGCGTAGAAAGGTTAATACACACACTTTCTCCAAGTGATCTTTCTGATTGCTTGTCTCTTGGAGTTTCAAGTTAAAGGATCAATCTCAAAATGATGACAACACTGCTGTTGGTGTTTCATCTGAATGAATGTTTCACGTGTGAAAAGGCACATCCTCAATGAAAAGATATATTTTAGTTTAAGTAAATATAATCTAAGTTGATGATGGAAATGTTTTTTTAGGAAGAAGTCATTTGTTGCATGTGTTTTTGTTCCTATAAATCCTTTGATAGGCTTATCAAAGTTGCACAGTCAATAAAGTGTTACAGTAGTTTGCAAGTCACTGTGAGTTAGATCAATTAGTAAATAGATTATTTATATCACAGAAACAACCTGTCCTGGTATTTTTACTTTTTCCATTACCAATGTTTGAACTTCATGGGGTAGCACTGCAGCCATTTTTAAAAGTGGCAGTTTCTCCCACCCTTGGATTGAGCCAATGGCTGAATGGTTTAGACCCAAACCAGTTAGTCAGTGTAATATTTTTGATGTGTTTGTTAACTCCAATATGCTGGATTCTATCTATTTCCTCCACAGAATACCAGTCATTGGAGAAAATGGGGAGGGGGAAGAGGGGAGAAAATCACCACCCAGAATAAATAAATAATTCATAGATATTAACCTCTCAACTATCTGGAAAGTGTCCTTTGTGGCTCAAATGGTTAGCAGGCTCTTTGTGAGAATCAGTGTTTATCATTTATTTAATATACATTGCCACAGACTGCAGAAGAAAAGTTTAAAAGTAATGTCAACAGACAAAGGATCATACTCGAAGTCATCTACCTAACCTAGTGTTTCTCCCCGAGGCAAAAGCCTCTATGAATTCATTCAAGGCCGTTCTATTATTCATGCAAGGAACTGCCTATCATAAATGTAATATGAAAAGGAGTTGCTCCTGGTGTGAGATTTGAAATATCATGTCTAATAACCAGTGGTTTAATTTCAAGATTTCAGGAATTCTCATTTAAAAGTACCTGAAGCAAAGTCTAACACAAAGAGTGATAAAGAAAGTAATTGCTGTATCAATTTGGGAACCATGTCCTATTTTTGATATGAGACACAAACTTGGTTATACTGATAAGGAAAATAATGCAAAAATCACCACCAACAATAGCATATATAAAGATGACAGTGTCAGTGTTAACTCTGAATTTCCTGATTTTTATTGGTCACTTTAAGAGTGCTAAATCTTTTAGATACATTTTCAGTTTAATTTCCTTGATTTAAAAATAGAAGCTTTCAAGGAAAAAATAATGAATAAGGTATTATTAACTCAAGAGATTGAAATAACCATTCCCCTTCAATTTCCTCTTTTTGCTCTTTGTTCTTCTCTTTCTCACAGGTTTTACTTCAAAGTCTTTCCTTTACCTCTCCTCCTTTCTTATCTTCACATTCTTCCCCACTCCACAACTTTCTCTTTCCCATCCTTAACCTTTTCACATCTTTTCCTCCTCCTCCTTCCCTTACTTTCTCCTTCTTCACTTCTCCTCTAAACGTAGGCCTTTCCCTTTATCCTACATTTTCCTGCCTCATATTTGTCTGTCAGCCCAAATTTATTCATGTCCACTGAGCAGTCAGGCAACTTTGAAAAAAAAATTGGAAAACTGGATTCTTTGGTAGCATATAGCTGCATTGGAGCATTCAATCACCATAGAGTGGTCATATTCTTGGTGAGGAAGGCCAGCGAAGAATTTCGCTTGCTGAACTCAGCTGCTGAAAAGAGAATGGAAATGCCATAGTCACCTCCTGTGCCAGATGCTTACCAAACCACCATTGTAATGGGGTGGGGTAGGGGCAAGAGGAAATGGCAGAGCAGAACTCCACAATTTCTATCATGCAGCTGGGCAGTGAAGAGCAGGAAGTGGTACAGCTGGCTCCCTGTAACCCCATTTTCCCTTGAAGAATCTAGCCTCAAGGATTTAGGCAGTTCCTGTATTTTTAAATAACGTGCATCATTAGGAATTCTTCTGGTCTACTGGATAAATACAGTACTTATTTATATGGAGTTTTAAAACAAATATTTCTCAACATACCACAGCAGCATCTATGTGCATATCTGCTAAATTACTCCTTCAAATGTTATATTTGCTCATTTAAAGACATGCAAAAATAGTTTTACCAACCAGAAGGGAAGAAAAACTGTACTAGAGCACTAAACTTTCTTTTTCTGCATTTTCTTTCTTCATTGAACATGAAAAAGGAAGCGGCCTGGGCCTTGTTGTTGCTTCATTTTTAATTGCTTACACGGATTTGTTAAACCACATTTTCAGCATAATGCACATGGAGTAATTCACACAACACCCGTCATCACTAATGGGAGCTTTGTACATAACGTCCCATGTGAAAAATGTAACCCATTATAGGTTTTTTCTGAGCTATAAAAAATATGCCATATAGAAAGGGAACTTCGAGTTTTAATAAACCAGCATATAAATGCTATGATGTTACAAACATATAGGATCTTCTCTATTATAAAGGCTTATTTCATTATTTTGATTATGTTTTAAATAAGAGTGGAAATGTGTAAGGAACTAACAGAATGATTCAGTCAAAGTCATGAGCATGGGCTGTTTGAAAGAGCTGTTGTATTCACACAATTGTACTGTTAAATTATCTTTTATTATTAATACAGTTCCTGATAGCAGAAATGTTTTTGCTAACCACAGCTACTAATTTACACTTGACTTATAGGTGAAAGGTTAATAAATGTTTTGACAATATTAACTGGTTTGTTTTGTCTTATAAATACAATACTCTGCTTTATGAGAAGTCAGTTTAGAATGATGCAGCTGAGGGTGGGTGGAGCTAGCATGCAGATAAATGACACTGAAAAAAAAAAATGTGTTAACGACATCTTGATGAAAGGTATTCCATCAATGCCCTATACAAGCAATAATGTTCAAGATGCTGGATGTGTTGTAAATTAGTAAACTGTATTTTATCTCAGATTTTTAGTGACTTGGGTTTCAATAAACAAGCATTAAAGTTACACAATTCCAGCAGTCCATCGATAGTTCTAAAGGTGAACAGAAGTGGGGGGGAAAACCCACATCCTCCGATAGATGTAGTAACAGGAAAAATATCAAAGATCTTTAGAAATGGCAAAAGAATACCAGGTCATGTTCAGTCAGAGTTTCAGTATGGTATTGTGTGGTACAGACTTCTTTCCTTGCCAGTACTGAACTCTATCCCTCAGACTCAATAGAGACCTGGTGTGAAATACCAGCCCCACTGATGTCAGAGTTTTGCCATTCACTTCACTTCAGCCAGGATTTCACAACTAATGCTTAACTTCAGGTAAATTTGGAAAGTGGCATTGAACGGATTGTGCAAGTTCACTGTAGCTGTATTTGCTGAGAAACAAAGCTACAAATCGGTCAGTTAGCTGTGTGAATAAAGTGTCCGTAAATGGGAAGAAATAGTGAAGTCTATAATATTGCTTTATAGAATATTATGGATTTGTTGTTCCTTGACAATGCAGAGTACTAAATATTCTAAGCCAACACCACTTTCCATTTGTTTTGCTTTTTCACAGTTTGTTGAATTCACCCTCATTTTGATGAGACAAAGTGGGTGAGGTAATATCTTTTATTGGACCAGCTTGTGTTGGTAATAGATACAAGATTATGAGCTACATAAAGCTTTTCTTCCGGTCTGGGTCTCATTTTGATGCCAGTTCTGGAAGAACCATTGCACCATTTCAGTATGGCAATTGGCTACCAGCAAGCCACATGCAGTACAGTATAGTCACGGATGACACATTATTTCAGGTAAAACTGCTTCAAGAATATTGAGAGAGATAGTAAATTTTGAATCCTGCAAAGCACAAAAGAATATTTGCAACCCCTTGTGCTTAGTATGTCCTTCAGAGTATCTAAAGCTATGGAAAGTATTAAATAATGCAAACATCAGATCTGTTAACCTCATCAAATGTGGGAAAATATTTGGAGCATTTTACCTGGTGTCAGAAGCACTGTTATAATGCCAGACAAGCCACTCTTGGTTAAGTTATTGAACGTTATGGTATGTTGTTTTTGCAACAATTGTGAATTGCAGGAAACTCACTATATGTACTGATTACTTCTTTAGAATTAGATTTCATTCGCACACGGAAGTACTAACAGTCTTTGTTAATCAAAGGCCTAGACATAGTTCCCTACTCACTTTCACAGCAAGAAAGGTCAAGAATCAGATTTACACATAGTATGCTTGAGAGCATATATCGCTTCTTTTTGTGTAAAGGGGCCAAATTCTTGCAATAGGGGCACTATATTTCCAGATGTGGGTTTGGTTTGTTGTTTCTGGGAATTCATAGGGTTGTCTCGGATGCAGGTGATCTTTTCTGGGACAAAGACGAGATGATTCCTTACAATAAGAGAGAGAGACTGACTCTTTCTTGTGGTTGAATTAAATAAGTCTAGTTTACTAAGGACAGATTTTGACACTCTTTACAACCACCTTCCTCCATTGACTTCAAAAGGATTTCTTGTGGAGCAAGATACTATTCCAGTTGAGTGAGGACCAAAAATTATTTGCTCTCTGGAAGAGTTCTGAGGTGTAAGACTTTGCTCCAGGTGGCTGCAGAGAAATAGGCAATAAGTAGGAGAATTTCAAATAGTTCCTTCCAGGATACATTTGTCAACAATCAATTTATTTAT
The DNA here is from genome assembly GCF_013100865.1 of Trachemys scripta elegans. Lineage (NCBI taxonomy): Eukaryota > Metazoa > Chordata > Testudines > Emydidae > Trachemys > Trachemys scripta. The sequence continues at coordinate 64,814,437 of NC_048307.1, read as the reverse complement.
TTAATTTATTATCAATTGAATTTATATTTCTTTCACTCAGAACCACATTATTGTAAAGCCAAATTAAAGCAACATATTTGGGGATGAATTACAGCCCAGCTAGCACCTCCTTATGCCACTCCTTATGCTGGGTCCTCATGTCACAGTGTGGGAAAGGATGCAGAAAATTGTTACATTCCTTACTTACACCAGGTGGGTAGAAAGAGATGGGAGTCAGTGGAGCCTTTAAATTCTGACTCTCCCAATGCATGCAGCAGCATAACTGTGCAGGCATGTCAGGCAGCGTATGCATATGCTGTGCTGTTATAGACCCAGAGCACTTTACTCCTCTGGAATAGCTTTGAGAGAGACTGCGGTCCCCAAAGTCACAATTTCCCTACCAGAGCAATACACCAAAACTTTTTATACTGAGTAGAATATAATGTCACAAGCCCTAAATAATAATAATAATAATAATAATAAAAAAACCCCTTTCACAGATAACACTAAGCACTGGTGTCAGCATGTGCACCTCCACTGACTCCTGTCAATGGACTTGCACCTACTTCCTTTGGGAATTACTTAAATATTTGCTGCATAATTTCCTTCCTAGTAGGCAGGGCTGGCTCTAACTTTTTTGCCGCCCCAAGCAAAAAAAAAAAAAAAAAAAAAAAAAA